>NC_140969.1:49073284-49158284 GCF_056783735.1 Eptatretus burgeri
CATCGGGAGCAGGATGGAGTAACCTGCTGCGTTTCAACTTAAAAGAAGTGTAAGACAATCCTTAGCCACCTTTAACCATGCAGCAGATCTTTCTTGCTTGGACAGGAAGGTACAAGATGGCATCTTCTTCCAAAATAATCCCATCTCTTCGGCGTTAAAAACCTGCTCCGGCATAAATCACTTCGCCTCGCTTAGTTCCATGAGCTGCGGTTGGGTAGTTTTTCGCAGCATCATGGTCTGCCATGGTTGAACTGGAGCCTTCGGCCCCAGGTGCTTCGTGAAAATGTTGGTAAATCTGCAATGATTTCTCCCGTGTCACTGGTCCACTCAAAGGGGTAAATCCGCAGTGGTTTATCACATACACAAGTCCACTCAAAGGCATTTTTTAATGTTTGGTCCTTGATCCAAACATGAAGCGCTTTTCCCATCCTTTCAATAAGAGGATCATGGGACGAGAATGAGATGTTTGCACTTTGCGAAGCGGGAACACTTGCCCAGATATTTGACTCACTTTTACCACACAGTCAATTAATTGAACTCGTAATGGCAGCCCACAGATGCCACACTTTGACCTCCTGCCAACCTATCTTACAACTTGATTTTTTTTATTTTTTTTGCACAACGTCATAACCTTTTTTTTTGCCTTTTGGCACAACTAATTTTGTCCATCGTTTTACGTTTCAGCACCATTATTAACTGTTGTGTGTCGACTAGATCTTGTAGATGTAGAATACATTATTTCTGTGTGTCATTTCCTATTCGATGAGGATTCATTATTAAACTTAGCTTAGTTCCCATTTGCTGGTCTGATTTCTACAGTTAACGGTGCGCGAGAAACAAAAGGCTCGTAATGGAAGGTAATCGTATACGTGGATGCAAACGATGACTCATCTCAGCTCAAAAACCACGATTGGCCAAAATAAAATACCGCAATAACTAAATCTGACCACAAAGGTTGCCTGCGATTTGTCGAAACCCTCAATATTAGAAGTATTGGTCGACTGATATATCGGCTGATATCTGGCATTTTGAGGATATCGACATCGGCTGATGATGGTGCCTATTATGGTCGATATGAAGAAGAAAAAAAAACTTTCCTTCTCATGATGCTTGGCAGCTGGAGCTCCACCTTGTGTCAATTTGGCATCTGCAGCCACCCTTCAGGTAAGGTGGCTACTGCGGAACGTTAATGAGAGCTTCTTGTCAGTGCTGGATATGCCCAAGAGGAAAAGGTAAGACTGTATTCATAGCTTTCCTTCTGTATCTCAATTTGTTTCTTTCCCCACGAAGAAAGGGCCATGTTTGCCATGCCCACTGTTCGTGCTACAGAACCTCTGCACACGTTGCACATACATGGGTGGCTTCACAGCCTTTCACACACCCACTCTTACACCGTGAGACTTTCTCAAAACACTTATGCACAAGGGCCATCTCGCAATCTTTCACCGTGGGCTTTTCGCACACTCACAGTCCACCTCATTATCATTTGCACATGAGATGCCACTCGGAAGCCCCGCACCCAAATCTGCCATCCGTGCCGGGTGCGCTTGTGTTGGGCACGCATGCTGTGCCCCACACCCTGGTTTCCGTGGGAAAGCTTTAATCTGTACTTGCACAGGGTGTCCCAAAAAAATACAACTTTTCATCTGCAAAGAGGATGGTCATAACATATATATATATATATATATATATATATATATATATATATATATATATATATATATATATACATACATACATACATACATACATACATACATACATACATACATACATACATACATACATACATACATACATACATACATACATATATATATATATATATATATATATATATATATATATATATATATATATATATATATATATTTTTTTTTTTTTTTAAAGATATATGGCTGGATAGAAAGCTGAAAGGTTGAAGTTTATTGTACCAATGTCAAAATTGCCACCAAAATTTAAATTTTGGTATAGAATCATCGTTTTCCTTTAGACCACATGTTCGACGTAGGCTCCACGTTGTCCGATCACTGCCTGCAAACGCGTTGTCATGTTCTCCATTACTTTGGGAAACGTTTCCTGAGGAATGTTCTGGATTTCTTGGTGGATGTTTTCCTTCAGCTGATCAAGAGTCTGAGGCCTAGGGTTTCCATAGATCCTGTCCTTGAGATACCCCCACAAGAAGAAGTCTGGAGGAGTAAGGTCAGGGGAATACGGTGGCCACTCAATGTCTTCGTAGAGGGAGATAAAGCGGCCCTCAAAATGTTGGTTGAGAAAACGCCTTGTTTCCCTGGCTGTATTGGGGCGGTGCCCCATCCTGCTGGAACCACTGGGTTCTCATCTGGATCAGGTTGTTTCTCCTAAGGGCCTGAGTACATAGCCCAGGCAGATAGAATTCTTGAATCATTTCGCAATAGTTCCTCTGGTTTACCGTGCAGGTGCGTCCCTGGTCATCTTCAAAGAATTATGGACCAATTATCCCAGACCAACCAACCGCCACCCACATGGTGACTTTGAGAACAGATCGAGGCACCAGTTCAGTTGATGCATTACCAGGATTTTCAGTTCCCCAGTACCGAAAGTTTTGCTTGTTTACCTCCCCGGACAAGTGAGCATGGTTTTTTGAGGAAGTTTGCATCTTCCTCCAACTTTCCTGAGAACCAATTTGCAAAGTCTAGTCGTTTGTGTTTCTGTTGTTCAGTAAGCACCATTTCTGTTTGAATTTTTTTATGGAAAGGCATGAATGTCTTGGCGAAGGATCCTCTGAACGGTGCTCTGATGAATGTTTGTCTTGGCAGAAAGTCGTCAAATCGATTTTTTTGGACTCTGAACGCCTGTCTCACCATTTCCACATTTTCTTCACTATGACCTGTCCTCTTCCGACCACTGTGACCTTTGTGAAGGTCACAGATGGTTCCCACATTGGCAAACTTTGCGATGGTGCACTTTATTGTCCGAAAGTTTGGTGCATGGCGCAAGTGGATACCGAAATGTCTCGAGTAAAGACGTTGCACCTGTATGACACTTTTCGTCTGGTGCCAAAGTTCAACAATTTTCGTCCGTTGTTGTACGGTCAGTCTTGGCATTTTTCTGGCGCTTGCTTGGTATAAAAATAAACTTCAGGGTCTCTGCAACAAGAAATGAAGCATTAGTGACAAAATTACTGCTTTTTTAGGATCAAACGAAGCATTTTAAAAGTTGTATTTTTTTGGGGGACACCCTATATATCTGCGGTCACCTCGGACCCAAATGCAGTCAGATATGTAACATTGCTTATTTGAATTAACACCGACTCTGTGTCCTTTTGATATAAGCATCTGAAACAGCAACATCTGGCCTTCACGCCATGTCAACCGAACTAGTCAGAGATGGGCTGTGGGATGCTAGGCGGTGTGTGGGCGCATTGAAAATCCAAAACTCCTCGAAACATACATATACACAACATACAATGGGAGCATGCGCTCCAGCATGTCACCGTCCACTTTCCACCAGTACACCAGGGGCCTCTGTCTGGCCAACCCCAGGCAGATGTCTGGCCCATCTCCTTCTCTTAGAGGACAGGACATTTCAGGCACCCACCCGAAGGGACCGCCTCAGGTTAACCCAAGGAAATGGCCGTCTGGTGGATGACACCTCAGAACCTCTTTGAAACACACTACAGTGTTTTTGCGGAGTGAAGAGTTTTGTGGTGGCCGGATTGCAAATCCTAACTTGGCGTGTAATATCTTGTGCACCCTTCAACACCATGACTGGTAATCGAATGATAGAACAGGTGAATATTTGCCGAGCGCTTGGACTAATGGAATCCACCTTACGTACTATTCATGCAAATGAATCACATTAACTGACTGTAAAATAAGAAAGTGGGTCACATTAACATTAACAACAACAAACTGGGAGCAGTGATTCACATTTATTGCTACATGTGATACAATTTAAATGCTCTCTTGGTGGTGAGGTGCTCCAATTGAAACTTCCTTTGATACCTATAGCTTTTTATGCCTCGGGTCCGTCATAAAAATTTGTATTGCTGTCAAAGCCAGTGACCAATTTCAAATAAATAGCAGGAGGATATGAGGATTGCAAAGTAAGGTAACACAGGAGGGGGGCACTTTTCGGCCAGCGGTCTAGACCGGAATTTTTTCAACTTCATCAACCGGCTGTACACAAAGTTGCAACAGGTCTCATTTGAAAAAGGGACAGCTCGTGAGCACATTTAGCCCTGTTGTACTCGATATTTCTTGTGCTGTCTGAAATGTTTACATTTGAATGATACCCCCATCCATATTTCTTTGACCGATTTTGAAATCGCAGAGTTTGACACAACTTCAATGCAAATCACCCCATTCATACATATTTGGTGTCAAAATGTACAGGATGGAGAGGATATTTATGCTCTGTGACGCATACATCAATATATTTACAGCTTAGTGCTTCTAAATCCAAAAAAGTGGCTTAATTTTCCCCAATTTCAGGACCACTGCCTCCGAAGATCAACAACACCAGCCAATATTGACAAATGTACTGTTTTCTAACTTTATTATAATGATGATAATGGGATCTACCTGCAATTAAATAATAATACAAAATTGTACAATATCCTAACTGCAATGAACCATGTTACCCCTCAATGAAACACATTCCACGATGAGAAAGTAACTACGAGGAAGAAAAAGAAAATGCATCAAGCTTGACGAGATTTGTATTTCATTTATCTCAACCCAAACATTTAGCAAACACAGTAGTATAGAAAGAACAATGCAGTTTAAATGCAATAATAGACATTATCATTCACAAGCATTGTTACCAATATTAACATTTTGATAACTAATTGTTCGGTTGGCAGATAGCTATGTGACTCTGAATGTCCTGCGTCAGTTCAGTCATCATGATCACTGTCTCTTTCATTTTGTTATTCTCGCCAAAGGAGAGGGGATTGCATTTGAGTCCGTTTGTTTGTCTGTCTGTCTGTTTGTTTGCTTGTCTGCACAGAACTTTCGTGTTTTTCTCCGCAAGCGCTTGTCCGATTGAGACAAAATTTTCACCATTGGTGCGACTACTAATGTAGAATGTTTTAATGATAATTATGACGTCATTGGTCATGTGGTGTGGCAGCCATATTGGAAAAACGGGGAAAAATTGGACCTCTGTATCTCTGAAACCGCACCAAGGAAAAAATTGAAACTTGGCACAAAGCAAGTACTCCTCATGGGGAATGAGTAATTTTTTTTACTGACATCATACCTGCCCTCGTTTTGACGTCATAATTGCATATGTAGAACGCCACATCCAATCAGTATGAAAAATTTTGAGGGTCATCTAGGGATATAATGTTCCACTGAAAAAAAAATTCATGACATCATCGGTCATGTGATTTGGCAACCATATTAAATTTTTTTTTTTTAAACCTTCAAAAATTTTCTTATCTGAAGTGGCTGAACAGATCGAGGCGAAACTTTACACGTATGATCGCCTGTCAATGAGGAAAAAAATGTTCACACATGTGATGTCATTGGTCACATGGTTTGGCAGCCATATTGGATTGACCATAAAACCTATTAAAAAAATGTTTTTCTCTAGAACGGCTGGACAAATCGAGGGGAAACTTCACACAAGTGTTCCCCAAGCCATGGTTGTACAAATGTGTTAAGGAATAATTGATAGGTCACATGGTTTGGCAGCCATATTGGATTTACCCTCATACCTATAAAAAATACACTACTCAAAAGAAGTCCTGGTGAGGGTCTGCAATCTTTGATTGCTCTTTTTCTTGTTCTTCATGAGAAAGTTCATTGCCATATTGTCGATCACTGGTGGCACACAGGCACTCCTTAGTGCAAGGGAAATTGTGATGTGAGCAGCTGCAACTATTTGTACATGGCTCACTCCTGCGACACGAACATACAAGGCCATCTCACCTCTCAGCTGCTCTGGGTCCCTCGAATAATTTTGGATGCAGTACATTTGCTTCTCTGTACCATCTACAGCCTTCTGGTGTAGGAATTTCTGCACTTGCGATGAAGGCATTCATCCACACTCAGCTTTGTTGCAGAGATTTATTCACATGTTTGAGAAAAGCTAGTTCTAAATGCGGTAACTTATGCACTGGCCCATCCTTTATTGGTGCTAGGTTTTCTCAAAGATCATTCAAGTTGGTGTGAGCCTCACCATATTTACCTTGTGGATCATACATTGGCATTGACTGGCTGTCTTGAAGCAGTAACAACCTCCTGAAGATCACCAGTTGCCAGTGTTTTGATGTGTGAATCATTGTTGCTGAGATGCAATGTCTTCATTTCTTTCCATGCTTTCATTTTTTCATAGCCAAAGAAAGTTGATACACTGTCGCAAGCAGTCAGTGCATGAAACACAGGAAGCCGTGTACACATTTCTGAAGGCAAGTTTTCACATATCTGATGTATGGGATGAGTTTGCATCCAGCTGATGTTCTTTTACATAGTTTGTGTGTGTGCTGAAGCTGTGGAAAGTAATGGACTGCTGAGCCAAGCATATCAGTGTCTGGATTTTATTGTAAAGGATCCACTTATATTCTGACTTTGAAACTGATCATCAGCTTGCTTCACATGGAGAAATATCCTGGAATCTGTCTCCTGCATTGATACAAGCTGACTGTCATGCTCCATACCTTCAGATGAAATACACGCTGTGAGCGTACCACCCAATAAGGCTGCAGCCAGAGCCGCTTCTCTTGGTTCTCTTAAAGCACTTTAGATTCAGGTGCATTTCATGTGACGTGACTACAGATGGTGTGTCAAAGTAAATGTGTTTGACGATAAAGCCATAAAGTTCGTCCATTGTGGTACTGGATGTCTAGCAATGAACTGGTAATGAGCTCCACCAACAGAAGCAAGGCGTCTTGTCATTTCCTCTATGTTCACCGAATTGTCATCATCGTGTTGATCAAAGACATCGACGATGGTGTCATCTGTTTTGATGCAATGAAGCAACTGGTTTAAGTAATGCTGTGCCAGGTTACCAAACCTGCCACCATTTCCTCCAAGTACCGTATTTTCCAGTCTATAAACCATGGCCATGTATTAACCACACCCCTGTTTTTCACCCTCAAAATAAATGAACGTGTTGATCATTTTATTTTCTGATCTACATCTAAATATGTCGGTACATTAACCTTGTATGGAACAAAGTGACGGAGGTATCAACATGTTTACTCCCATGTCCGTTAAATTTTGTCGAACAGTCTTATTTTCATTTTCAAGACGTTGAAGAGAGAGTAAAGGATACCAAGAAGCTTTTATATTTCTTTCTTATTTTTTAATATTATAAAGAGGATTTTTTTTGTTGCTAGAAAAATGAAGAAAAGGGATTCATACCGGTATCATACATATTTATTGTGGATTTGTGGCCCTGAAAATGGCCGTTTGGGTTTAATAAAGCTTTTCAGCTGAACCCAAGGAAATCCTCATCAATGCTTTCCTCTTCGAAGACGGCAAGCCACAGCTTGTCTGAATCAGGGTAGAGCAAGTCCCCGTCGCTATCACTGTCATTTGCAGCCTCCTCCTTCCAAATAATGTCATCTGTGCCGTCCATGTTGCTGGAGATACAGCATTTCAGAAATACTCGCTTGATGATGTCCGATGGCATCTCCTCCCACATTTTGATGATCCAGCCGCAGATCATCGGAAGGTTGACCTTTCTCATCCTCCTGATGAACGCGGCAGTCTCTCAGTCACCATAATGCTCAGCCAACGTAGTTCCGGGAGTAATGGTGAAAGTTCAGCAAAGATGCATGTGGCCAATGCATCTTGAAATCTGGGTCGAAAATCCAGGCAGGAAACGCGTCATGAAATGTTGATTTTCAACTGATGAAAATACCAAGTCTGGGAAATAGGAAAGTTAGTCTGTGGTGGTTCCACCAAGATGCAACTAATGTTCCTCCAAACATGGGTCGAATACAAAGGCCTGCGAAGAAAGTTCGTCTGGTCGATGGGAGTAATCCGCGGGAAGAAAGTTAGGAACGAGGGAAAATGAAGAGAACCAGGAAGAAAGAAGAGAACCAAAGGAAGCCGAAAGGACTGAGCAGCACTGGTACATCTTAAAGCTTCACTGTCCTGTGGCTCCTCGCTCTCGTGAGATTCTATTCTTCTTCTTCCTTTTTAAATACATTTCCTGCCCTCATATGGAAAAGTACTCGGGGTTGATTGGTTGTTCCTCGTTTTAAACTACATCTCGCTATCCAGCATTTGCTGGCATAGCGTCAGCATTTAAGGTACAAGCTTGGTGGATTAATTCTGCCTGCACCAGATGTTGATATACAAAATGATGCATGTAAAAAGATCGTCTCCACGACAAGTCCCTTGTCTATCTACCCCTTCTGCTGTGCACGAACAATGACGCTGGCTGGAAACTTGTCTTTGGGCAGTGTCTTCCTCTTGAACACGACATCTTCTTCTTCTTCTTCCTCTTCTTCTTCTTCTTCTTCTTCTTCTTCTTCTTCTTCTTAACCTTCTTCTTAACCTTCTTCTTAACCTTCTTCTTAACCTTCTTCTTAACCTTCTTCTTAACCTTCTTCTTAACCTTCTTCTTAACCTTCTTCTTAACCTTCTTCTTAACCTTCTTCTTTACTTTCTTCTTAACCTTCTTCTTAACCTTCTTCTTAACCTTCTTCTTCTTCTTGTTCTTAATGTTCTTCTTCTTCTTCTTAACCTTCTTCTTCTTCTTCACCTTCTTCTTCTTCTTCTTAACCTTCTTCTTCTTCTTCTTCTTAACCTTCTTCTTCTTCTTCTTCTTCTTAACCTTCTTCTTCTTCTTCTTCTTCTTAACCTTCTTCTTCTTCTTCACCTTCTTCTTCTTCTTCACCTTCTTCTTCTTGTTCACCTTCTTCTTGTTCACCTTCTTCTTGTTCACCTTCTTCTCCTTCTTTTTCTTCACCTTCTTTTTCTTCACCTTCTTTTTCTTCACCTTCTTTTTCTTCACCTTCTTTTTCTTCACCTTCTTTTTCTTCTTCTTCTTCTTCATCTTCTTCTTCACACACCTAAACTCCGGGTGTCTCCGGTTTTTTTATTTATTCAATCTCCGCACACGGTTAATAAAATGCTGTACAAACTCTTAACCTGAATTGATTTTCAAAATTTAAATGGCAGAATTCAGCTTAACAGCAGTTCCGACTGCTACAAAAGTGTTCGTTTGGAATATAATTAAAATTCAGCATTGATAGTTTTTAAAACGGTTTTTTATACCCATGTATTAACCGCACCCCCAACTTTTACCTTTTTTGCCAATAAAAAAGTGCGGTCTATACACCGGAAAATACGGTATATGTAGTTCTGCCATGGCATCCCTGATATACACATTGCATTGCCACTTATTGCAGACAGCGTATTCATTTTCTTCTTCGACCCAGCTCTCGAGAATATGCCCAAGTTTACCTTTGGAGTTTTTTTTATTGTAGCTCCATCTTCATGGAAGATAGATGTCAGAACAGACATAATGGGATAATTCAACACGTGATTCATGCTTAGCTCAGGGCAGAGTTGAGTCGACAACAAAGCATGGCAGAAAACCATCTCTGAGTTGCTCATGACCATTGCTTTCTGACCCAAGATTAGAATTTTTTTTTTTGTGGCAATTGAGAACATTTGGATTTTGGGATCAGCTGGTACCTGCTTCTCTGCCCTCTAGTAGTCTAGTGCAAAGCAATTCTTTCATGTACTCTTCCATCTTTTTTTCCTTTGTCATGGATGGATGACAGGGACTTCTGAATGTCCTTAGATGTGATGACTCCACTTGATATGTTAACAAGCTGTTTGGATGATCAATGGTCCTGAACCGATGTGTCATACTGTTATACATGCTGTTCACGTTTCAGACTTGCTGGACACGTTTGTTCATGTTCAATATTTCCTTTCTGGACGGTCTCACTCCTGGACTATATGGCAGTTGCATATTCACCCAAGCTTTGACGGGTGATTTTCCGAGTAGTAGGATAAGTTCTTCTTCCTAGTATACCTCTGATAGCAACTGTGGTGGTAAAATGCAGAAATGTCAGTTCCCTCTTGATGTGACTCCAAACATTGGCCAATTTTGTCCCATCATATTGGTGAAGATACTTCAAAGCTTCCAATCCAGTGCTCCCAGCTTTGCTGACTGTTTCGTTTGAGGATTTTTGGCATATGATGCATTTGTCCAATTCTGCTGACAACCTTCGTTTCTTGTTTGGCAACTGTAACTTTAATGGACCAGAACCCTGCTGGTCTGGACACATTTCAGCCATATTGGGGTTCTGAAATAAAGTGAAAATGATAATTGGTGAGCGTTATAATAGTGATTCATGAAGCGTTTATATATATATCCAAAGCGTTTATGTATATACAGTCATGCGCCACTTAACGACGGGGTTACGTTCTGAGAAATGCGTCGTTAAGCGACGTCGTCGTTGTGCGAAAATCTTATTATTTTTTTTTCGTTTTCGAAAACTTACACAAACTTAGACACCTAGGCTACATGGTATAGCCTACTACACCCCTAGGCTATATGGTATAGCCTATTGCTACTTGGCTACAAGCCTGTACAGCATGTTACTGTACTGAATACTGCAGGCAATTGTAACACAATGGTAATTATTTGTGTGTCTAAACATAGAAAAGGTATAAAAGATTTTTTTTTTAATGGTACACCTGTATAGGGTAGATGATATGTAGATTTTATAAACACTGTACACTTCGGCTACACTAAATTAATTTGAAAAAAGAATTTCTTTCTTCAATAATAAATTAACCTTAGCTGACTGTAACTTTTTTACTTTATGAACTTAAAAATTTTTTTAAACTTTTTGATGAATGTTTAGGGGCCATGATGAACAAAACAACACGAGATTAAATCAAGCACATGGAAAAATGATGCAATCAAGAGACGCGGTCAACACGAGATGTTTCGTTGAAGAATGCTGCGTGACACGGCATGCTGTTTTACAGTAAACTTTTTTTTTATAAGTAGAAAGAGTACACTCTAAAATAACGATAAAAAGTACAGTATAGTAAATACATAAGCCAGTAACATTGTTGTTTATTATAATTATTAAGTATTATGTACTGTACATAATTGTATGTGCTATTTTTATACGACTGGCAGCGAGCGCTACGTCGGCTACATCACCCGGCGATAGGAATTTTTGAGCTCCATTATAATGGAGCTGGCAGATGCGATCACCGTCGTATATGCGATCCGTCGTTGCCCGAAACGTCGTTATGCGGCACATGACTGCGTGTGTATGTATGTATATATATGTATGTATGTATATATATATATATATATATATATATATATATATATATATATATATATATATATATATTTGGGGTACATCAATCAAGGTGTGTCCGTATAAATGGCAATGGTTGAAAAGTGTTCAATTTATGTATCCGATTTCTGAAGTTGAAGGTGACATTTGTTTCATTGTGCACAATCCACAACCCTGGAAGTGAAGAAAATGATTCAGAGAAAGAAGATAAATGAGTTTCAACTAATTCCCTAACTATAAGCTTCCAGTTGATTTTTGTAAATTTCTGAACTAACATTGAGGATAGATTTTTGTGCTTGCACCTGTTGCAAGATATGACAATAAGTGTATCGTTAGTTGTTATTATTTCTTCCTTGTTCTTTTAAAGGGTGATTAGTGAATATGGTAATGTTCTAAATGTCTGTATCGGCTGCATGAGAATTTGCTGTTGTCGACTATTTTTGGAGACGGTGGTCCTGAAATTGGACCAAATTAACTCTGTGTTGACTTCACAAGCACTGAGCTGTATGTAAATTGATGCAACTGTCACATTGCATTATTCTCCTCTCCGTTCTGAACATTTTGATACCAAATATATATGAATGGGTTGCTTTTCATTGAAGTTAGGTCAAATTATGATTTTTGGAAATGGTCAAATAATTTGGACAGGGGTATCATTCAAATGGAAATATTTCATAGACACAATAAATATTGAGTGCAACAGGGCTGAATGTGTTCCTGAGATGTCCCTTTTTCAAATGAGACCTGCTGTATCTTTGTGTACAGCCGGTTGATTAAACTCCGAAAATAAGGCTTTTTTCTGAGATATCACTGGCTTAATCGAATCTATAAATGTACTTATCCTCTATGTACTGCTTATAATTATCCCACTACCTTAATATCAAATTCCTTTGTAATATGCTTCCATAATTACCCCTTTTTAAACTCTTGGCAGGGAATCAGGATGGATCAAGATGGATGCATCATTTTGAGCTCAGATGAAATGGATGAGTGTGACTTTGTTTTAATCTGTTGATGGATTGATCAGGTCAATGGCTTGAAGTGTGACGAAGGTTGAAGGAGTTATGATACTTGTGGTAAAAAAAAGTCTGTGAAAGTTACTGCCTTCAAAGGGTTGATGAGAGACATTTATATTTTGAGTAAGTTGAAACTAACTTTATTAAATAAAGATGAGTTCCCTTACAAGGAACCTCAACACATGAGGAGGCTATTAGGCCCATCAAAGCCTGCGCTACTATTTGCCGATCTATGCTTTTGTCCATGCTTTTATCCTTTTTAAATGTTGAACATGAAGCAAGGAATCATGATGTGCAATTTTAAAAGTCTTTGTTGTGACTCGGCTGGGATTTGAACCGCTGAACTTCCAGACTCAGAGTGGACGGTCTAACCATTACATCACTGAGTCTGGTATTAATTTACACTATTACTTGTGCTCACAGAGAAAAGATCACATCACTGGCTGTACAAACAGACAGGTGTATTTTTCTGAAAGCAAAACATACAAAGGTGAGGGTAACTAAGAAGGTGAAAGTTTGCTCCTTTATTTATTTTTTGTTTAATTTTTTGATGCTTTTAAGCACAAACCTCTTGTAAAGAGTCGTGTAAGGTCTGAAAAAATAAACAATGAAAATATACATAGCGTTGAAAGCAGCTATATGCTGGGAGGATGCTTCATGATAGGTAATTGAAAATGAAGTAGATATGAGGACCCAAGGTCCATGTACGGTGCCATCGGAAAGTATTCATATCCCTCGACTTTTGTCACATTTTGTTTCAGCCTGAATTTAAAATGGATTACATTAACAAAAAAATGCTATCACCAATTTACACAAAATATCCCATAACGACAAAGTGAAAACATGTTTTTTGGAATTTTTGTAACTTTATTAAAAATGAAAAGCTCAAATGTTTTGCGTCAATACTCTGTAGAAGAGCATTTGGCAGCAATTACGGCTTTGAGTCTTCTTGGGTATGTTTGTATCAGCTTTGCACATCTGGATTTGGGGATTCTCTCCCATTCTTCCTTCCAGATTTGATCAAGCTCTGTCAAGTTGGATGGGGAGTGTTGGTGAACAGCAATCTCCAAGTCTTTCCACAGATTCTCAATGGGATTCAAGTCTCGGCTTTGGTTGGGCCACTCAAGGACTTTCAGGTTCTTGTTCTGAAGCCATTCCAGTGTTGCTTTGGATGTATGCTTGTGGTCATTGTCCTGTTGGAATGGAAATCTTTGCTGCAGTCTTAGGTCTTTTGCTGCAGGTTCTCCTGAAGGAATTTGCGTGTATTTGGCTCCATTCATTGTTCCCTCTATCCTTACAAGTCTACCAGTCTCTGGCACTGAAAAGCATCACCATGGCATGATGGTACCACCACCATGCTTCACATTAGGAATGGTGTTAGATGGGTGATGAACTGTGTTTGGTTTCAACAACATATAGCACATTGCATTCAGGCCAAAGAGTTCAATTTTCGTTTCATTTTTGTCTTTTGCCTCATGCTCCGAGTCTTTTGCATGCCTTTTTGCAAACTCCAAGTGTGTTATCATGTGTCTTTTTTTTTCTCAGGAGTGGCTTCCTTCTGGCCACTCTCCCATAAAGCCAAGATTTGTGAAGTGTTGCAGAGACTGTTGCCCTTCCGGCAGGTTCTCCCATCTCAGCCACGGAACTCTGTAGTTCTGTCAGAGTGGTCATTGGTTCTTGGTCACTGACCAAGGTCCTTCTTGCCAAGTTGCTCAGTTTGGTCGGATGGCCAGCTCTCGGAAGAGTCTGGGCAGTTCCATATTCTTTCCATTTCCTAATGATGGAGCTCACTGTACTCTTGGGAACTTTAAATACTCTGGAAAAAAATTTATACCCTTCCCCAGATCTACGCCTGCTCACAATTCTATCTCGGATTTCTACGGACAGTTCCTCGGACTTCATGGTAGAATTTCTGCTCTGACATGCACTGTCAACTGCGGGACCTTATACAACAAGGTGTGTTTCTTTCTAAATTATGTCCAATCAATTGAATTTGCCACAGGTGGACTCCAATCAAAAACTCCACAACCCATCCAGAAGCCAAATGCTACGAGACATTGCGTTAACCGCCAAATGCCGGATAGCACTGTGCAATGTTTTGGCAGATGGATCAGCTCTCCGGCTGGTCTGAGTTGACTGGAAGATGTGATGTCAACGATCAATCTGAATGTTTCCATCACACTCTCAACTCGGTGATCAATTCATTTTTCCCAGTTTTGAAAATTTAACTTCATTTACGTGACAAGCCATGGATTATTGCAAAATTAAAATCCCTCATACATTCTCGGCAAATTGCATTCCATAGAGGAGATGCTACTAACTGGAAGCAACTTGGAAACAAGGTGAAATCGTACATAGATAAAGCAAAAGTAGACTACTGTTCCTCCCACATCCAGCATCTGAAATGTGGGACTCCGTCTGCTTGGTACCATGTAATCAGTGTCCCAACAGGAGGTACACTGGATCAGGTGCCAATTCAGGTTCCTTAATTATCACACAGTGACAACGTGATCAACAACTACTTTATGGTGGTGACCGCTGATTTAGCACCCCTTGAATTGACAGAACTCCTTTCGTTCCTGCCTTCTCCGAAACCGTGCCCCACAGTTTATCTTTGGGAAGTTCATAAAGCCATGTCCAAGGTATGGAAATCAACATCAGGAAAACTAAGTGATATTTCTGTGAGGCTCTTCCGCACTTTCTACATTGAGTGATCAACACCCCTTGCTCACATCAACACTTCCTTTCGGCAAGGAAAGGTCTCTGATGAGTGGAAATGGACCATCGTAATACCATTACCAAAAATCAACCCTTCTACCATTGACAAGCAAAGAACCATATCATTAACAAGTCACTTTGTCAAATTCATTGAAGAATTAATCGCAAAATTAACATTACAAGATATGACACCAAAATTGGACCCAAATCAATTTGGAATCTGGAAATCATTATCAACAAATCATTATCTAATCAATATGTTAATACTTTGTACTTGAATGTAGAAAAGCCCAGATCATCCTCGACAGTCCTTCTTACAGATTTCACAAAAGCATTTGATGTTGTCGATCACACAATTGCGATTTCAAAGTTGATCGATCTTAAAGTATGGCCAGCAATTATCCCTTGGATGTGTTATTTCTTATCATCCCGCCAACAATGTGTCCAATACCATTCAACCTATTTGGATTAGTCAATGCTGAATGCCAGAGTCCCCCAAGGTACTTGATTCCATCTATTGGGACCATACTCTGTGCAGAGCGTTGGTGCTGCCTAAGCAGTCTCTTTGGCTATGGGGCACAATCCTGGACGGGTCGCCACTCCGACACAGGATACCAGCATGCTGGCACTCATTTTGCCAACTTCGGAAGGATGACAGGCAGAGTCGACCCCACCTGGTATTGATTCAACAGAGAGTGGGATTTGAACTCATGATACGAGGATCCCAAGCCCACTACCTTAACCATTATACTAACACCAGGCATACGGTACCTGATTGGGTCCCATTATTTTTTGGCAATGATAAACAATGCAGATCCGTCCAATGGAAATACATAGATTTATCAATGGTCGAGTGTCGAGACTCAAACCAGTCTTCAAACATGCAACTGGCTATCAATAACCTTGCCAAGTGGTCTGACATAAATAAGATGAAAGTGACCCTGTCAAAATGGAAGTCTCATTTATCCGTAACCCCAGAAATGCCCAGCAGTTTTCGTTGGAAATGAAGAGTTAGCAAATGTGAACCTTACCAAAATTATTGGCGTCTGTCCAAAATGACCTCAAATGGGTAGATAGATATCAAGTGGGTAGATAGCATGTGGATAGTATCGAAAAGCATGCAAATAGAAAACTACACGTTACACCCATTCAAATGGCACGGCCTTCCACATCAGGATTTGATAACCATATTCACGGGCGACATTAGACCAATTACCGAATACACAGCACCCGTGTGGAATGGAGCTCTCGCAAAGAATGCGATGCATTGAAAGAGTTCAAAAACGAGCTCAGCCGAATTGTACTCGGACCAGAATAATGATGTTCTCCCTCAATTGTCATTTCAGTCACTGGAAGATCATAGAAAGTCTTTGTCTACATTGTTCATTACAAAAACCCTGAAATGTACTTCCCAATTTGGAGACTTTCTACTAACAAGGAATAATACTAGAACTCTTAGACATAATATGAACATTCCATAATTTCATTATGAAACCAATCGCATGAAAAATAGTCACACCAGTACCAATGTTGACTTTGATTTGTGTATAATTTCCACCCCTTTGTTCACCCCTTTTTCTTTTCTTCTTTTTTGTTTAGTTTCCCGCTTCTCGCCAAACTTACTTTCTCGTCTTCCTTTTTCTTCCTCCGCCTTACCTTTCTATTATTATTCTATTTCGAGCCTTTCCCCCCTCCCTTTTCACGTCCCTATTATGATATACAAGGAGAGTATAGCACCGACTTCTTACTTTCATGTTATACATTGTTTTAAAGTCAATTAATGCCCCTATGTGAGTGCAATACTTTATACTAGCAAATACCACCCGTAGCTTCACTAACGGGGATAGTAAGGGGTGGGAAGGAGAAAGAGTAAGGTGGGGTGGGGGAAGCGAAGGGAAGGCAGATGTGGGGGAGCATTAATTACAATTCATAGTCTCATCAAAATGCTTCTGCATGGAATAACAGTAAAGATGGAAACAAAATAATGTCTGAAATCCATTTTCTACACAATCCACGCACGCACGCACGCGCACTGTATTTGTGCTTGGCCGATATCGCTAATTTTTCAGGAATCCGCACATTGGAGTCGGTGTGATTTCTGACTGCAGTACGTACTATATACAACCCAAAAACCTTGAGTAGCATTCACCTTTGTTTTGGGGGAATTTCAATAAACAAATTATAAAAACAACGTTGCATTATCGGCATTTCAGGGAGATGTGCATAAACATTAATCTTTATAAACAGCTGCCAATCATCATCTGACTGGTGGAAAAAAATTTGGCTCCAATTTAGAAAACATGTTAATACGGCAAACGGCTTGGAAATCGGGTGGTATCAAATATATTTTGCTTTGAAACTCACAAAGAGAAACCATATAACCTTTGTATATCATGTACCTCTACCTTGTAGTAACTGCCGATTGTACATCCTGATCGGGATAAGAACTGTACCAGTATTGACTGAAGGGTGCTCAGCAAGTGGCTTAAGCACTCAAGAAAGCACTCCAATTAAATGGTTGATAAGGAACGGCTGTCCAGGCTGTGGCTGCATACCGCAGAGGATCCCTTTAACTTTAAAGCCAGTGTTTACCACCATGCCTGCAGCAGTTAAAGAAATTAAATGAGTTCCTTCAAATAATGACTTTATCCACAAAAGAGTTGCTGTTTAATGTAGAACAACCCTGGAGACATTGCAAAGTTTAATCGCCTGTGAAATGAACATTGCAGATAATCTGCCGCATTGCCTGCTTGTTTGTGCACGCGTCATATGGTGCATCAGTTTGCGGTCCACGCTAACGTATAACTTCATTTTGAAATGTCCGTTTTTCATCAGATTTGCTTTGTTTCCTTGTAGAGGCCCTCATGAAGCCTCCGAAAATATAGACACAGATCTGGCAGACACTATGGATAAGCAGTCCCTCTGGGGGACAGGGCACGAGGTCTCGCAGTCAATGCATAAAATCATGTAGCTCAATGAAGCTGGTTAATTTTGTTACGTTCATAAATGTTTTGTTCACTCAATATAATTCTCCAAAGATATGTTTAATACTTTGGAAATTTCACATTTTCTTGTGGATATATGGAGAAGGAGGAGGGACGATAGCCTTGCTTGCTTAAAGTAAATAGGTGTATAGGCTTAGTTATATGACGCGTTTTATTTAAATTATCAGATTTCACTCTAGATTTCGACTCTTATTTACTCCGGACGATATTTGATCCTCAAAGCCGAAATCATACTTTGATGAAATACTTTAATTAGTCCGTTAGAGTAGATCGGGGGAAATTGCGTCATTTAATGCAGGAAATTGCTCCAAGCTCATAATTTGAAAACTAAATCACTTACAAAAGTGATTCGTAGCGATGATGAACAGACATTCGATAATATGAGTGAGGAAAGTGAAAAAATACATTATCGTGAAGAAATCGTTGCGCCCTGTTCCAAGTCAAGGCATGTTTGAGCAGGCCAAAAAACATGGCGGCTTCAGACCCCAGCGAGGTAATTCAGGAAATGCCTTAAGACCCCAGAGAGCGAGGTTGCCGAGGATGGCGCCTGATAAAGGATATAATTAAATAAGGCCGTTAATTATCTTCAAAAGGGGTGTTTTAATTAACCCAAACATCCAATTTTTAGTCTTGCACTTCCTTGTTGTTTTCTTAGTATGCATGCAAAGTTTCAGGCTGCGAGGTTTTGGATTTATGGAGGAGACTCACTGACACACACCCTTATCTGTATAGATGCTGATACTGTCAAATCTGTATATTTGGAGGCACCATTGTTGTTAATACCTGTTCTTGTTTTTTAATAGTCTCATATTTGACTCATCTTATTTCCATTGTTTGTATTTATGATGGTCCTCATAATATTAATGTTTGATTTGATTTGATTCTACCTGTTTGTTGGTGTCAATGTGAAGTAAAATGAATGTGTGTGTGTGTGTGTCTGTGTGTGTGTGTGTGTGTGTGTGTGTGTGTGTGTGTGTGTGTGTGTGTGTGTGTGTGTGTGTGTGTGTGTGTGTGTGTGTGTGTGTGTGTGTGTGTCTGTGTTTTGAATTACTATAGATTCTTTTTATAATTTAATATGACTATTTATATTGATAATAAAAAGCAATTTAGCAACTTTTTAACTTGAGCACACATTTCAGATTTTTGTATTGCTTTTACACTCTGCAGGTTTATTCTGTGTAAACGATGTAAACTCAGCTTATTTCTGCAATACCTTGGCAGAAATAAAACCCTTTTTTCATTTGAAATGCATTGTTATAATGTCGTGTACAGTAAATAACTACCACATGCTCTTCTGCATCAAAACGCCTTCAAACCAATACTAACCTCATTAAGAGCTAATTTTTTTTCTTTTGCTTTACCCCTTCCCCTTTATAGAACAAACTACTGTTGCTTCATCAGTCCGTGAAGGTGAAGTGCTTCCTTTAATGTTTTGATTTTCTTTAAGTAACCTGGTTTGTTTACAATCCAAGTTCATGATCATTTCCAAAAAATGCAATTTGAGATAATGATGGACATGAGCTAGCTCTGATTCTCGAGTTTATCACTTGATTGTGTTTTTCTGCTCATTTGATACTACATTTGAGGCCATTTGTTAATTTGATATTTATTTTTAAAATTTCCTTCATTTCTGATATTGGTAGCTGAATATGATACTAGAATGGCACTTGGTGGAGCACATACCTCCGCCAGGCTGAACAGTTTACGTGTTGTACCAAAATCTAATCGGCTTGTTCTTGTCACTCACCCAACTCTTTCACCTAGTTTTGCCATAATCCGTCCATAACTTTTTGAGATATCGTGCTCTATATCGTTTTGTTCCCATCTCTCAATGGTGAGGAATCACTTTATAAAAGACATTAAAAATACTCCTGTCTGGATCCGGATCCGAATCTTCACCAAAATATAAACAATTCGTCCTTGTCAAACACTCAACTTGTCCACCAAGTTTCAATAAAATTCGTCCATAATTTTGGAGATATCCTGCTCACAGACAGACAGACGGTGAAAACATAACCTCTGTCCACCTTTGGTGGCAGAGGTAACTCGACAAGTACACCAACGTGCCTTCTTGGACTGTTCGCTATACTAACTTGTTGGTCTGCTGAGTTTACACAGTCAGATCCCTCTTATGAAAATTGTCGATAAACACATGACTCTCCATTTCTTATTTCAGAGCAGCTTGGTAAGAACAGAATTTCTTCACTGATTAGTTATGCTTCAAATATAAGTTGTGCAATCGGTGTTTGTTATTGTCATTACTTTAGTATGTAATAAACATTTCCTTATTCGTTGTTTGTATTGCTTCTAGATTTTTCCAAAATGAACCTCAAATGTGGCGAGCAGGAGCAGGGTGAAAAGGAGCTCGGAATCCAAGGTGTGTTTTGTAGATAAATGTTGTCACGTTTTTGTTTTTTTTTTTTCCTGTTGACGTTTGCCATTATGAGCCTCATTGGTGTCATGATGAACTTCAGAGATGGCTCTGGGTCATTGTGGTTAAGGACCATTGTTTACTTTTACTTTCCATGATGCTGACGTTCCATATTTCCCATGTTTACTTTGCATGCCATTCTGGCATTAAATTGCACTTATTTATGGAACTCATTGGAAGAGAAGCATATTGACGTGAGTAAAAATGAGTGTACTAGCAAGAAATATGGCTGCACTTGCTTGCACTTGTAATATTAATTGCTCAAGTAAACCAAACTTGGCAGTGCAATGGGGAAAAAAAAAAGTTGTTTTAAAAAAATTATTATCAGAAGACCTTGCATGTTGTAGAAAATATTTTTTCCTGATTTTGGGCAAACGAAGTGATTAAACCCTACACTTGTCCTTAAGATTGGATTTAGAATTTGACTTTATTACTACCTGTCTTGTGGAATCTCGGATGAGATGTTTAACATCCACATTGCAGACATGATTGCTGGCTTAACGCCTCCTGCCCTGCCCCCACCTGAAGGAACAGCGTATTTTTTGATGTATAACCTCCTTATGGCACTACGTTCAGTGTCATTTTAATCTGATGGAAATCCGGCAGCAGTCGAATCCAGGACTTGAATACTCAGAGGTGAACAGACGTTCAGCTGCTCTGAATAAATTATCTAAGTTAGCACAGAGTCATACCAACACATGGCGGTGGTGAGGAATAGATTAATGATCTACGGTTATCTAAGGCAGATGCTGGACATGTAGGTAAATTTACAACATGATGTAGACTACCTTATCAGATAATCTTGTGTTATAGGCACCATGTTGAGTATAGTAGGGGACCCAGAGCCCTAAACATTTGAAGGAGGTCACAGCTTGCTATACTTTGTTTCTATATATTTTTAGGTAGGTATGTCCATTCCTCATAAGGTTTCAGAGGTCTGCTCATCAGACACTCTTGTGAACAATTTCTGTGGGTGGAAGTTTGAAGATACGAGATCACCTAAATGAGCCAAATAATTAGGGGTAGGGGAAACTAAATTGAGTTTTTTATGAAGTAATTGAGATGAAAGTCATGCATATTAGGTATCATTGAGAAGGGGTTAGCCCACACTACAATTTAGCATTAATAAAATTTTGATGGCGTCATCGATTATGTCACTAGGGGTCAAAAGGTCATAGATTTTGGATGCAAGTTAAAATATGGGTATTAGTCATATTAAATATGGTGCTGTGACCAAACTAAGAGAGTCTGGGTACCACAAATGCTACTAATATAAGCCAACATATACCCAAAGTTTTTTTTTATATTATGAAAAATTGCATAAGTATTGTAGTTTTCATATTAACCCCTCGAGTCCGATATGCAAAATAAGCAAAAAAGTCAAATTTCAGCTTTTTCTGAAAAATACAATTATGTTTTATTTTGAAGCTTGTGAAGCATTTGCATAGTCACAAATGGATATCAAAATGAATGTTTGTTCACCAGAAGTGTATATTAACCCATTCCTTCATTAACCCTTTACCAGTTTCAGACATTTCAATAAAGCATACTCTCTTTCCTGAACTGGAGCTGAGTGATGCTGGAACTAAATACATTGAAAGGCCACAAGTATAAGAGTATAGGCCTACATTTATTAATCATAATGTTACAGCTAAGCCTTCATGTATTGTTGTAGTTGCAAAAATATAAAACCAGTACCCTTGAACAGGCCACCATATTTTTTTTTTCAAAGCAAAGCACTCTTCAGTAATTGGAGGTAAATTGCTATTCATCTCTCCTTAGCATCATGTGTTGATTTCAGAAAATTTTCAATCCCACTTTAGTCCTTTATTCAGAACCATACAATGGCAGGAAGAAATTAATATCAACCATAAGGTAAGTAGTTTTAAACAAGCATATGAATGAACTTAATTCGAGTCATAAATAGCACAGCTTTTGAAAAGGTGCCTGAAAAAAATGTAGGCCTGCATGCAGGTACACATACCCGTGCATGTAACGTGGATGATGTCAGGAATAGTCACAGTGATGTACAGGCAAGAGAGCCAGCAGCTATATAAGTCATGTAGGTAGCATCCTTACAGACCTAGTACATGTTGTAGTATATAAATTATAATCTCATTTGATCTGTACCTCGATGGTATGGTGGCCCGTGAGGCCAATGATCACTTGTTTGTTGAATTAAGCACTGAACATTTATTATTTTTGCCCTCCAATACATAGTTTTCAATAGTTGTATATTGATTCTTAACTACTACATTTCACACATCTTCAGGTATATGTACCTATGGTACATCCCAGCAACACAATGGAGGAAGGGGCTATTCGAATTGGTGAGAAAAGGAAGTCGCCAAGTGATGGGACAGATTATAATTTGTCAAAAGAAGACATAATGTACTCTTCAAAATGTCACAGAGAATGGTTATCCCTCATTACTGTACGCTTTATCCCATCGAATGGACAATGTTGCTCGCCGTCTCCTCGATGATGTCAGCAGTAAGGACATATTTCTCAAGAAACTTCCGAAGATTCACAGTTCGTGTCGAAGTCCATACAATAATAAAAAAAGGTTGATTAAAAAACAGCCTTAGGTCGAAACAAACATTACAAATATGGATGAAGAACCCATCTGCACGTCTACTCGATTTGAAATTTGACACAAAGTTAGATTTCAAAACGAGCTGTGGTAAAGTGAGAGACAAAAAAAGGAGATCTCAAATTGATTTTGGTTGCCACAAAGGATAGACAGTTATCAATTTGGAATAAAGCGAATGAACTCGATGATCAACGAATGCTACATTTGATTCAAGGTTGTGACGTAGGCTGTGAGGACATGATTGCAAATGACTTTAGGTATCATAGCTTGTGTTTGACTAGTTTTCTGAACAAACGCCCCACAGATATCAACACTACTGACACTTTGAGTGTCTATGAAAAAGGGTTTCAGTGGCTTATTTCTACTATTGAAGCAAAACTGCTCAGTGATTGTTGTATTTATTTTGTTTCGCAATTGCGTGATCTGCTTCGTAGGTGGTTTGATGAGAAGCATGTGGAACATGCCATGTCATATCGTAGTGATACGCTTGTAAAACAATTTCAGAACCACTATAGTGAGCAAATTATGATTGTTCCCCAGGTCGGTACTTCGAATCTCTTATGTTCCGCCAAGTTAGCTTTGGGAACAGTCCTCACAGAAGTTAAGAAACTGAAAGATCGCCTGGAAGAATCAGAATACATTGAGCAGAATCCTGACACTGACAAAACTGCCACTGAACCTCAACAGTCCCATACATCACCTTCTGAGTTATTTCATACTGCAAAGGCCATTCGCAAACAGCTTAAATCAATAGCTAGTGAAGAAAGGAAGAGATTGAAGCAAGTGGATGCTGCAGAACTAAACATGGATATATCATATGAATATGCACTGAAGTGTGTCCCGAATGACTTGTACAACCACATTGCTTGGATGTTGACTGATGCAGACAGTGGTCTTGGTCCTGATGACCGTGTTGTGCTTGAGGCAAAACAGCATGAACAAGTGCTCAACCTCTCACAGAATATATGTGCTTCCATTGCTAAAATAGCAATTCCCAAACATGTTGGCACTGCTGTACACATCATAGAGCAGACTCGAAGTAAGGACACGGTAACCCTACTAAATAGATTTGGTAACTGCATCAGTTATAACGATGCGCAGAGATATATATCCACCATGGCAAATGAAGCTAATGATCAGATAGAAAAGCAAGGCTATTTCATTCCTGGAAACATTGCAAAAGATATTTTCACCCAGTTTGCCATTGATAATCTTGACTTTCATGAGAACACCGTTGATGGAACAACTACTCATGGAACCACACATATAATCTACCAATATCCCAATGACGCCACCAGAGAAAACCAATCAAGCACTAAGTGCATTCCGCTACCAAAAAAATCCCGTTCAGTGACCCTTGAAGACACGGAGCCTGTTCAACCTAGAAGTTGGATCACCCTTCCTGATCGACAGAAAAGTCGTTCCTTGCTTGGACTCAGACTAGTCCCAGATGACACAAACAGATTTAAAATTGAAGAGGACTTCAATATTCTGTTCAAACTACATATGACAGGTTCCACTGATTTACTACATCTCACACATGAAATGCATCCAGTATCCTGGAAAAACTTCAAAGAAATGCAGATTGAAAAATGTGAAAATGCTACTGTGATTGGTTATGGTTCATTTCTTCCTCTTTCCCCAACCAACCCTGATGTTGTTCAAGAGTCAGTAGATTATTGTATGACTGTATCCAAAGATCTGGGCCAAGAATTCTGTGTCTTGACGTGCGATCAAGCCATCTATGAAATTGTTCTGGCATTACAGAAGAAACATCCCACCAAGTACGACCACCTTCTTCTTCGAATGGGTGGATTTCACATTGCAATGAATTTTCAAGGGGAAATTGGCAAACTGATGAAAGGAACTGGACTAGAAGACCTTTTCATTGAAGGCGGTGTGTGCTTGCCAGGCACTGCTAACAAGATAATGTCTGGAAAAGATTATTATCAAATGTTGCGAGCTAACACTCTTGTAGAGAATGCTATATATGCACTTTTCTGGGAAGCCTTCGAAGACTGGCTGGTGGAAAAGTCCACTGGCACTGATGAATTATCATCTTTGTCCATCCAATTGAGTTAGATATGTGACAGTCAATAGCAGGAAAGACCACGACGTCCAGCATGCCTGTAAGGAAGCTCAGGCCAGTCTTGATGATGTTATGAAGAAGATGGATGAATTTGTGAAGACTAAGTGCACTTTGCCAACAAGTCAACTGTGGCTTATGTACATAGAAATGATAACTATCCTGAAGAGGTACATTTCTGCAGAGAGGGCTGGCACATGGGACCTGCATATTGCTGCAGCCGAAGAGATCCTCCCATACCTCGTGTCTGCTGGACATTCTAAATATGTATCTTGTTTGCCACACTATCTGAATGCCATAAAGAATTTACCGGCCTCAATTGAGACCGAGTTCAAAAATGCTAACTTTGTGGTAAGAAAAAAGGAAGGAAAGTTCAATGGAGTTTGGACAGACATGGCACAAAAACAGACATATAATAAAGATGCTAAAACAAAACTTTTCACTGGTATTACCCAACAACCAGCAACCATTTCAAAGTATCTAAAAGCTCTACCCGGCATCACAGCAGTATCTGAACAAATGCGTAGAATGGCCAACATGAACAACACTGATGCTCAGACCTCAAGCGACGACAGTTCTGCAGTAAAAGACAAAAAACTGTCAGAAAAATCCTAAACATAGTGAAAGAGAAAACGATCAATCCTTTTAGCTATTCTGGTGAAGATCTGGTAAATATCTCCACAGGACAATTGGCATCAACACATGGACTTATCCAAGCAAAGGAAAGGGGACTGGCAGCCCTTGTTGATGCATAAAAGTTCAACAGTGAAAAAATACAGCCAGTTCATTTGAAAACCTTTATTTAAAAGGTAAAGAAGACTGCTTCACCTGTCCTGAAGTCCAAGAAACTCTACATAGAGGAAAGTGCTGTTATAAGGAGTTTGTGTTTTGCTCAGAACCTTAGCAAAAAGGAGAAACTGGATGCTTTTTCCCACGAATGGGCAGAGTATCCAAGCTCACTGTTTGACCCAGATGATGACCATCCCTCTGGCTATGCTATGCGGAAGGGGGACAAAGCAGATTACCTCATCGCATTGAAGGGAATCATGGGCTCAAATTGGGAGGAAAAGGAAAACCTACCGGTTTCTGATCAGAAAACATGTATGCTTGTCGATATGATGGCCTTCGTTCAACGGTACAGGGACATGGGTAGTGCTGACTTCGAGCAGTTACAGTGCAGATACTTGGCAGAGATAACAAGCATGAGGCCAGAAGGATGCAATGTCGTCCATGTCATAGGAGATCGATATGACGTTAGTCCATCTGATAGCTTGAAACATGAAGAAAGATATTGTAGAGAAAAGGCCTCTCAGACAACAAGAACATAAGTTCCGCACCGCTCTCTTCCCGTACCACAATGGAAACATTTCATTGGAAAACGGGAAAACAAGAGGAACCTGCTACAGTATCTTTATGAATCTTGGGCACAAGAGTGCCATACCATCCCAGATGACTGCATTGTGATCGTCGGTGGATTTTCACATGGACCAGCCATAATGTTGTCACAACACTCACTAACTGAACTACCGTGTTTGGTTTGCCCAGCTCATGAGGAGGCGGACACACGAGTATTTGCCCATGCATTGTACAGTATAGAGGAACAAAACTGCAGTATAATTGTCATAGAAGCCAATGATACAGACATTATTGTCATGGGAATTTTCTACGGTTCTAACATCTCATCCTTAAAGGAATTGTGGGTTCACAAAACCACAACTGGACCTCAGAACCAGAGATTAGATATACACTTGCCATGTCATGCAATAGCACATGACCTTGCATCCAAATATCAAGGGGATATCACAGCAATGCTATTGACCACATACATACTGAGTGGGTGTGACAGTCAGCTATCCCTTTCGTATTGAAAAAAAACGTGCCCTCAAAGTGACCTTTGAATGCACCGAGATACTTGGACCTCTCGCAGAATACGGAACCCATGGTAAAAGCTTAGATGTCTCTACAGAAGTTGTCTCTTCAGCTCGAAATTTCTTCTTAGCACTATATGGCAACAAGGAGTTTTCAGGCACATTAGATGAACTACGCTGCCACTTGTTTATGACGAAGAAGGGAGATATTTGTTCTCTACCACCCACAGAGGATGCATTGTTGCTGCATCTGCTCAGATCACTCCACCAAATCACAATATGCAAACGTGCATCACAGCCAGACCCAGAGCTTCCTGATCCTTGTAAATATGGGAGGTCCAAAAAGAATGGCTGCCTGCTTGCCACACAAATGACGAAACCCTCAAAACCTGGAATAGTTCAAACCCATTGTAACTGCAAGAAAGGTAAATGCAAAGGGCGCTGTTTATGTAGAATGGCCGGCTTGAAATGCACCATTGCCTGCAAGTGCTGCGGAGATCCACAGAATTGCGATCTAGCCTCGGAGGATGAGGACTGTTTGATATGAATATTTCAATCAGAACTCCTATGATGAGCAGATTGGAACTCAGTGTCACTGACATTTGGTCATTGGTTCCTAAAGGACCAAGAAATTGAATTGAATGTGAAGTTTAGACGACTGAATTACATAACACACTGAAGCATTACCCAAACAATAAAAAAGGGTTAATTTTAGCCATGAAAGGGTTAAATTGTATATTAAATGCATATAAAGCCTTATTATAATATAATATTTGATGTTATTAAAGATGTTACTGTAAAAAAAATGCAGTCTCTCGTCTATTTCATAAAATCCACATTTTTAGAAATTTTTGCTGATTTTGCACTTTTGTCAGAATGAGGTAATATGAAAACTATTGCACTTATGTAACTTTTCTTATTACCAAAAACTTTGTATACATGTACTCTTATATTAATGGTGTTTGTGTTTTTCACTATTTTGTTTTGGCTAGAACACTACATATTATATCACGATTTCCCATATTTTGACCTCTAGCAAAAATATGTGACCTTTTGGCCTCTAGTGACATCATTGATGACGTCACCAAAATAAAAAAATTATCAAAATTTAGCTTGACCCTAGCTCTTTCCAATAATACCTAATATGCCTGTATTGCAACACAATAAATGCATAAAAATCTCTTCAGTTTCCCCTACCCCTAATTATTTGGCTCATTTAGGTGATCTCGTATCTTCAAACTTCCACCCACAGAAATTGTTTGCAAGAGTGTCTGATGAGCAGACCTCTGAAACTTTATGAGGAATGGACATACCTACCTAAAAATATATAGAAACAAAATATAGCAAGAAGTGTGACCTCCAACCCTTATTTTGCATGCTATGGCAGCCTGGGTCCCCGACGAGTAATATTGTGAGGTGGTGGTAATGGTGATGATACAGGTTTGATCTCTGTGCAGACTTGGTGGCGACTGCACAGAAACTCCTGGGAATGCACGAAACCAAAATTATGGAGTTTGATTCCTTGGCAGTGGGAATGGCTCTTGGTCTCAGTCACAAAACTGCCACTGAGGCCCTTGAAACTTTGGACAATTGGGATGGTCATAACCAGCTGACAGCCATACTACAGACCTTTCTGGTTGCCTCAAAAGACCCAAAACGTCTTCGGAGCAAGTTGGCTGTTTGCCAGCCTGACTGTAAGATGTTTTTCACTTTTGTCGCTTTCACTTTCACCTTCGAGTATCACACTATATCACTTGAGACACCATCACTAGATCATGACTCGATGCATGTTCTTGTGTTCCTCTCTGTTTGTACACATATACAGGGTTCCAGGTGTCTCCACGTGGTGCCTTTTTGTTGAATTTGCTGTCCATAGCTCAGAGAGATTACAGTGAAACAAATCCAGACTGGAAGGATCTGAAATTAAAAATGGCTGTCGTGGTGCACGAATGCCTTGTGGAGGTCCTTCAAGATCCACATGAAGCTTTGAAATTAGTGGAACAGATTCTAAAGTCACCTGAATTGGTAAGTTTTTGTTTTGATGTTATTTTTTAGAGGTCATCTGCATACTGTGGTATGTGTTTTCGCATGGTTCTATCACTGTAACTTGTCTGTCCTTCCTTTAATGTTTCTATTTTCTTTCATTGATCATGGAGGAGTTTGTACATACATCACATGCAAGACAAACACAGTAGGAGGCATGGGTGTAATTTCAGATGAATTACAAGGACATTCATAAACAATGGACAAACGCGTTTTAGATTTGTACAAGCCAGGGGTTCTGATGAAAGGACAAGCAACATCACCCTCACCCCAATTGTCCAGACATGAGATCAGAGCCATCTACCCTCGACATATGGCGTGCTTTCGATACAGTCTGGCACCCCACACTGCTCACCAAACTGTCTTCCTATGGTATCCATGGCAATCTCCACTCATGGCTCGCAGACTTCCTCTCCTGTCGCAGTCAATGTGTGGCCCTTAATGGAGTTCTCTCATCCCCTCTTCCTGTCCAGACTTGAGTTCCTCAAGGCAGTGTTCTGGACGCTGTTCATTTTCTCGTTTTCATCAATGATCTCTCAAACTCTGGAAAATCCTTTTTATCTCTTTGCTGATGACTCCACCCTCTGTTGTACCATCTGTCATCCTTCAAATTGGCATGCACCAGCCTCTTCACTCTCTGCAGATCTGCATACAATCACAAGCTGGTCCAACACTTGGAACATGTCTTCCAATCCTGACAAATCTCACATTCTCACGATGTCTCTCTGAAAGGACCATCTAGAACCCCCCCCCCCCCCAAAAAAAATACTCTCTCAACAATCCTTTTGAAGTCCTTTCATTCAAGCTTCTGGGTCTCATTATCTGCCATGATCTTTCATGGGAAAGCCACGTTTCCAAGCTGACCTGCCATTTGCCGAATGGGCGTCCCTCATCATGCAAAGTCCTTCCTTGGCACACCTGAGCTCTCCTGATCACGAACAAAGCTTTCATCCGCAGCCTGATGGAGTACTTCTATCCCCTTTGGGCTGGTGCTCCTGCCTCTCACCTTTTTCAGCTTAACGCTGTGGAAACCAAGGCGTTTAGGATCATTGGCATCTCCTGCGATGAGGCTGAGTCTTTGGGTCTCTCACTCTCTCACCGCAGGCAGGTCGGTGGTCTTCCTGTCTTCTACTGTCTCCTCTCCCCCCCCCCCCCCGCCAATTCAGACTGCTCTCAGTCCTGCCCATATTTCCGCAGGGTGCTCAAGGTCTGCCAGCAACCCCCTTCTGGTAAAACTACCAAAATCAAGAATCACTGCTCATCTTCACTCTTTCATTACTAGTCTGGTGTTGGCTCAGTGGTGAGGGTGGCGGCTTGGGATCCTAGGGTCCTGAGTTCAAGCCCCGTCGGCCACTGAATTAATACACCAGGGGGTTGACTCAGCCTGTCATCCTTCTGAGGTCGGCGAAATGAGTACCAGTTCCAGTGTGTGTACCGGTAGAGGGGCACTGCATCAGCGACACAGTCGTGCTTCAAGAAATGATAGCTACCCCGGCAGCGAAGCTGCCATACGACCACCACACCACTCTTTCATTCCTCTTTTTTCCCTACCTTTGGAACAAACTCCCACACTCTCTTCAATCCCACTCTTCTCTCCATGTCTTCAAAACAGCTGTTCACCACCATCTCTTATCTTCCTCCATCCAAAACCATGATCTTTTCTTCCCCTGTTAATCCACCCCAAACGTAAATCCACCTTCTTCAAATTCCCTGCTTTTATCCTGAGAGTCCCTGTCGTGTCCATCTTGTTTACCCTGTGTTCCCCGCACCATCCCTTTCCCTTCACAGATCTAATGTCTCTGTTCCCCGCTGTTTTGTGTTTCCCTCTCACCCTTCTTGTCTCATGCCCCCCTTGTTATACGTTCTGTGTGTTAGCTCTTATACGAGCCTTGACATTGTATATATGCCTGGTGTTGGCTTAATTTTTCGGGTGGTGGGCTTGGGATCCTGGGATCCTGAGTTCAAATCCCACTCGGCTGTTGATTTAATACCAGGTGGGGTTGACTCTGCCTGTCATCCTTCCGAGGTCAGCAAAATGAGTGCCAGCTTGCTGGTATACTGTGGCGGAGTGGTGACCCATCCAGGATTGTGTCCAATAGCCAAGGAGACTGCTTAGGCAGAACTAACGCTCTGCACAGAGTATGGTCCCAATGGAATGGAATGGAACATCGTACATATAAAAAAGGAGGGACCATAGCCTTGCTTGCGTAAAGTAAATAGGTATATCGGCTTAATTGTAAGACTCGTTATTTCTTGAAATTATCAGATTTCACTCCACAATTCGACACTTATTTAGTCCGGACGATATCCGATCCTCAAAGCCGAAATCATATTTTGATGAAATACATTAATGAGGCCATGATTGTCAGGTCAGGCCATATCAGATCTGTGACTTGCTACGGGTATCATGTAAACCTGTACTCACCTGTTTTTCATGGTCGGGTTGTCAGCGACTAAACCGTCTCCCCCACCAGGTTTTTTGTGAGGAGGGTGTATAGATATGGACACCCAGCAGGATTAAAAATAAAACCTGTCAAAGGACGGAGGAGCTCCTCATGAGTCAATGGCCAGCCATATCTAGTGCCCAACTGTATCTGCAGATGTCCTCCTGCAGCTGGGTTACTTTTTATTTGGGGGTTGGTGGCAGAATTTGCACTCCTTGCAAATTAGCACTCCGTCCTACTGTGTAAAACCCTTCATTCCGCAAAGCATACGAAAAGCAAAAATAAATCTGAAAACTCACTCCGCGGGAGTACCTCCTGTGCAGCTGCCCTGCGCAGGGCAGTTCACCGGATGACGGGATTGGGGCAAAGCCCTCAGGACCCCCAAACTTCGATGATAGGAGGAAAACCATGGGGTAACCTTCCCAGGTCAGATTGTGGTCATGTGTGTCGGGGTGGTGCTGAGGTGTCGTCCACCAGACGGCAGTCTCCTTGAGTTAGCCTGAGGCAGTCCCTTCGGGTGGGTGCCTGGAATGTCCTATCCACAAAGGCCCAGTCACACCTTGACGTTTTAGCCAGCAATTGCAACGTATTAAAATGTATGTAAAACGCTGGCTTACGTTGAACTTTTGATGTTTTTTTTTTAAAGATTCGGACGTATTCATAACGACTTGGTCTTTTGCATAACGTATTAGTAACGGACACAGAACGTTTCGTTGTGTTATAGATAACTTATACCAACGAATGCTGAACCTGTTGTCGGCCTTCACAACCTATGCCCAACGATAGTCTAACTTATGCATAGCCGCGCTGCACGCATCGCCGACGATGACGTGGCGTAGGTTATGGAAAGGCTGCCGCACAACGATTCAAATCATAACCGCCGCAGAAATGGAAGTGTCAACATCGCAGTCACACCTTGGCGATCTTGCCAGCGTATACCGACCTCTGAAAAATGCGTCTAAAACGCTGGCGCATGTCGAATACGGTATGGGTAAGTTTGGTATGCGTGAATAGAACGCTAAAGTACACTATCATACGTCGTATTGAATGGGGTACGTCTTGTAATTTTAAACATGTTGAAAATTTTACGACGTACTTGCCATATGACACACGTTCCACATGCGATGGGAATAAGTTGTACGCACGATATGCGATCGTTGACACACAGACACACGTTACTTGTAAGGTACTCGTAAGTCGAAACACGTCAAGTTTTTGGTTAGCGTCAGTGTTCCAGAGTCCCGGTTTTTTTTTTCTTCGGTGTGACAGTGTACAGTGCGGTTATGATTTAAATCGTTGAGCGGCAGCCTATTAATTATATTGTATTATAACCACACTAGAAATCGAAGTGTCAAAATCATCATCATACCGAAGGAAGGAAGAATAAAAAAAAAAATAAAACCAGGAAGTCTGGAACATTGACGCCAACCATTACCTTGATGTGTTTCGACTTATGAGCCCCTTACAAGTAACGTGTGTCGATGTGTGTCACCGATCGCGTCACGTGAGTACAACACGTTACTCATAGGTTAGAAATAAGTTTCGGGTACGCTAAACATTACCTCGAGTGTTTCGACTTATGAGTAACTTACAAGCAACGTGTGTCGACGTGTCAACGATCGCGTGACGTGCCTACAACTAATGGCCAGCGTTATGCGGAACGTGTGAGTCATACGCTGGCATAAGTCTTAAAATTTCAAGCATGGAAAATTTGAGGACAACCGAAAAGTACAACGTTTAAAGCCAGCGTACAACCACGTATGGCAGTGTTTTTCAGCGTGCTCTCAATGTTATCAAAACTTACCCATAACGTATTCAACGTGTACCAGCGTTTTAGACAAATTTTCCAAAAATCCGCATAAGCTGGCTAAAACCTCAAGGTGTGACTGGGCCTTTAGAGAGGATGATCACCTGTCTCTGTTATCATCTGAGCTCAAGCGTTTAGACATCGGAATTGCAGCACTCTCTGAGGTTCAGAGACCGGATTTTGGTGAGATCATGGCGGGTGGTTACACCTCCTATTGGTCTGGTCATTCTGATGGTTACCATGCCCAAGGAGTTACTGCAGATGTGTCCAATAAGCTGACTCCACTGATAATTGAGGAAACACTGGTCATCGTGTGTATTATGAGACTAAGGATTTGTCACTCCTTGGGTGTCATTTCCCTGGTCTCTGAATATGCTCCGACTGAGGCGAGTGATCCTACCATGAAGGACGCATTCTATGCCACGCTCGAGTCTGTGATTGTTCAGTGCCCCAGGCGAGATACTCTTCTAGTCTTGGGGGATTTCAATGCATCGAATAGAACTGATAGGGATGGTTATGAGACATGTGTTGGTCCCCATGGATTTGAAACTGAATCAGAACAGCAATAAGTTCCTTGACTTTCCAAGAAGTCATGGACTTAGGGTGGCTGGTTCATACTTTCAGTGCCCACAGGCTCATTGCTGGTCTTGGAATTCCAATGCTGGCAAAGGAGATTGACCATGTGCTCATTGATGGTCACTGGATGATGATCCAGAACTGCAGAGTCTACCGGAATGCTGAGTTCCTCAATACCGACCACAAGCTTCTTGTAGCAACTCTGAAGTTTCAGCTTAAATCCAGAAGAATGGTACCATCCCAGCCAAGGCTGTATCTAGGCAAGCTCAAGGATGAGAGGGTGTCTGAGGTGTTTGCGAACTGGCTGAGTGGGGATTTGGGGGGTTTGGGTGCTTTGGGAGATCCTGAAGAGTTGTAGATTGCCTTCAAGACCACCGTCTGTCATGTTGCCGGTGGATGTCTTGGAACTCACCGTAGGGCGAAGAAGAAGGTTCTCTCAAGGGACACTGGATACCATTAACCAGAGTCACAGGGCCAGGCTGAATGGCAGAGCTGAGCTGTTCAAGGAGCTGAGGCGTACAACTGTACGTGTGCTAAGGGTGGACAAGGAGGCCTATGTACGAGAAATCTGAGGGGGTTGAGCATCACCTGTGTTCAAGTGATTCTCGTCCTGCTTACAGGGGAATTCACTCATTACATTCCTCCAAGCCTGTCCTTCGGTGTACTGTGGTTAGAGCGGAGGGTGGTGGGCTGTTTACAGAGGAGTCCGAAGTGAAGGCCCGCTGGGCCGGTTACTTTGAGTGGTTGTTCCAGCCTGATCCACCAGCTGTCGAGTTGGATGTCAGGGGTGTTACTATCCCAATTGCTGACCCTCCAATCAACTGTGGTCCAGCGTCGTTTGTGGAAACAGGCTGTGCTGAACCGGTTGAAATGGGGGTAAAGCTCCTGGGATCTATGGCATCCATGCTGAACTTCTCAAGGCTGGTGGAAATGCTGCACTCGTGTCGTTACAATTAGTTCTGTGCTTTGCCTGGAATACAGGCATCATCCCAACTGAATGGAAGAGGAGCCTTGTTGTCCCTCTCTGGAAAGGGAAGGGTGATCGCCAGGACTGCAACAACTACCGAGGGTGAAGCTTCTCTCAGTGTTGGGCAAGGTCTTTGCTTGGATAATTCTTGATAGGGTTCGCCACCATCTGCTTGAGCACCAGCACCCAGAGCAGTCAGGCTCTACTCCAATGAGGTCAACGATTGACCGTATCCTTGATCTTCGGGTCCTCACTGAGCACAGACGAGACTCTTGGCAGGGGCTGCTTGCAGTCTATGTTGATCTCAGTAAAGCACTTGATTCAGTGAATCGGGATGCCGTCTGTAGGATTCTTGGTCTTTGTGGGGTGCCACCAAAACTGATCAATCTGATGTCTGAACTATATTCTGGTACTGAGAGTGCTGTGAGATGTGGTGATCCCATCTCTGACTTATTTCCAGTTGTTACTTGAGTTCGTCAGGGGTGTGTACTGGCCCCCACACTTTTCAGCATTTGTATGGACTGGATTCTGCGGAGGATGTCAGAGAGATCAAGCTGCGGTGCATCGTTTGGGAATGTCAAGATATGTAGCCTTGATTTTGCAGATGATGCAGTCATCTTTACAGAGACTCTGGATATTCTTTTGGAGGCCGTCGAGGTGCTGAATGAGGAGTCTGAGCTGCTGGGATTATGGGTTTCCTGGGTCGAAACTAAGATCCAGGCTTTCAATGACATCTTGGATGCTGCTGTCCTGTTTGTATCTGTTTGTGGCGAGGATGTTGAGGTCATAGAGTGATTCACTTACCTTGGCAGTGAGAGTCATGTCTCTGCTGGCTGTGAGTCAGAGGTCAATAAATGTCTGGGTCGGGCCTGGGGAGTCATGGATTTACTGGATCATGGGGTGTGGCGCTGCCGGTACCTGTGCGGGAGGACGAAAGTCTGAGTCTTCAGGTCCTCGGTGCTTCTCGTCTTGCTCTACGGATGTGAGACTTGGACTCTGACCAGGGATCTGAGACAGCGACTTAATTCTTTGTACCAGGTTTCTTCGGAGAATCCTTGGCCATCGCTGGTCAGACTTTGTGTCCAACGAGCGGTTGCTGAGAGAGACTCAAATGAGATTTGTTACCTGCATAGTCTGTGAGTGTCTGAACGTCAACCCAGCGAATCACAGCTCTGATGGACAGGTATTCAATAATATGAGTGAGGAAAGTGGAAAGAAAAAGAAAATCTTTGTTGTTACGGAGTCATTATGGCCAGCCTGTTCCAAGTCAAAACATGGTTGAATAGGCCAATAAACATGGTGGCTTCAGACCCCAGCGAGGTAATCCACGATACTCATGAAGACCCCAGAGAGTGAGGCGGCTATGGATGATGCCTGATAAAGGATGTAATTGAATATGGCTGTTAATTATCTTCAAAAGTGGTGTTTTAATGAACCCAAACACCCAATTTTCAATCGTGCACTTCCTTGGAGTTTTCTTGGTCTGCATGCAAAGTTTCAGGCTGGGTTTCCTGGTTTTGGAGTTATGGAGGGGAGAAACACACGCACACGCACACACACATGTACATATACACACACATATTGCCTTTTATTAGTATAGATGATAAATAAGATGATACCTGCTGATTTCCTCACCACAAGGACACCATTACAACAGGCTGCTGTAATTAATAGACAGTCCTGTTCTGATAATGTGTTGTTGGTGCCATTGTAGTAATGACCAGGTGTTTGTTCAATTTTGTGCTGCTTTTGCCTTTTGCGAACTTCCTAAAACTCATTCCAAATAAAAGGAACTGCAATTTTGCCTGGCTTTGAGATGAATGTTGTGAAAAGGGATTGGAATTTATTTGTATTTATGTGATGGGAATTTATACGTTCTAAAAACGTTTTTGTTGGTTGACTGACTGCTAATCTTTTATCTCATTTAATCTCAAAGATTGCATTTTAATGAGTTTTCTCTGCTCTCTTTGTTGAAGGGTGACAGCAGTTTGGACTTGTTCAAGGATTCCTTACAGAAAGTTGCAGACCATTTCACAGCTTACAAGACGACTTTTGATGAACTTTCACAGGAAATAGAGAACAATTCCAGTGAGTCATGGCAGCTTCTTCTGTTTCTGGTTGTGCAACTCGTACGGGAGCTCTTTAGAAAGGTGATTTGTGGCTCAGTGTACAGGCTCCAACAGCTGGCACCCAGCACATATGAGTGCACCGAGCACTCGCTTTGGAGCGTCACTTCCTTTGATGGTGAGCCATTCAGGCATACTTGATCCTTCTTACATGATTAAGATGAATAATGTCTTTGAGGTCATTAGAGACACCTTGTAGACATTGCATATAGGCCACAGAGATATAACCAAATGCAGGAAAATGCCATTTAGCTGGTGCATTAGACTTCCTCAAACAAAGCATGCCACGAAGCAAGCACATGGGTACATACATATATACACGCACCCACAAAGGTGGATACATTGAGACCTGGGAGGGCTCCGTTCCACCTTCTGAAATATGGAGATAACACCCAATGATACACACAGACACTTATTCTAAAACCGACAACATGCATCACAGTAAAACACCTGCCAACTTGTCTCTTCATGCTGTTTAGCAGTTGTCATGACACTAGTTTCACAACCATTTCTAAACTGAAAAAAACTTTTTTTTCCAGGTCTTCGCCCAAGAAACTTGAAACGTATTCATCACAAAAGTGACATTCATAATTATCCGGATCTTTGTTCTCACGTGTCCAGCTTGCTCAAGCTTATCGTTCATGACAGGAGTACCACTGATGCATGCAATGAAGCTGTGAATGATACCATCTTAAAGCTGCTCAAGAAAGACACCTTTGGACAAGGAGCATTTGATGGCAAGTTGCGTGCTCGCCTTCTTTTTATCACCAAGCTTACCATGTCCGAAAAATTTGGGCCGTTGCTCAACTTGTACAAGGAAACGTACGAAGATTTGCAGACATACACAGCTTCTAATGAGCGACACAGATTTTCCTTTTTGTTTGAGAAGGTCCACGTTCTTACTCCGAAGGTATCACTGTGTGGCTTGCACAGCAGCAGTGATCTTGCCGAGATTGATGGCTCAATGGAGGAGACGTTTGAGGTTCTTGCCAGTGATCCAGCAAAGTTTCTCTTCTTCGTCAAATGCAAAAGTCGTGGTAGAGCCATTCCCATTCCCCAACCTTTCACATGCAAGCTTGAGTTTAAAGATGCCCACGAGGCTGAGTTGGCATGCAAGGAAGGTTTGATATGCGGCAAAATGCTGGGATCTGTGGGCAACTTGGCATGGGTCCGGCTACTTGAGAATAAAGGCAAACATGAACTTCAAGATGAGGTCCAAGCTAAAAGTTGGAAATACTCGAGCGTCGACTCCTTTTGCATCGATATCACATCGAAGGAAGCTAAATTCAAGATTCGACTCAGCTTCAATGGGACTGCGTTGAATGCATTTTGCAATGAGTAAGGAATTTGTCAAACGGGCAATTGAAGCATGTCCACCTTCTTTAGTGCAAGATATAACTCCACAAATCAAGTTACCGGTTAACTCTAAACAACTAGTTACCTCTAAACAACAACCACCGAAAGTGAAGGAGGTTATGTTTTCACCCCTTTCTGTTTGATTGTCTGTTTGCGTACGAGATATCTCAAAAAGCTGCGTACGGATCCGGATGAAATTTTGTGGACTGGTTTGGTCTGTAACAAGGATGAACTGATTAGATTTTGGTGAAGATCCGGATCCGGATCCGGATCCTGGCGACTTGAATTTTTAAAGTGATTCTTCACCATTGAGAGATGGTGTCAAAAACGATAAAGCACGATATCTCAAAAATCTATTGGGCCGGCCAGACATGTTCTCGTGGATCAGGCATTACAGGGTGGAGGTATGCGCTCTACCAAGTGCCCTTCTAGTTTGTTAACTCTTAATCGTCCTCTCTTGGGATTTTATTTTGCAGCAGCATATTATGGAATTAAATGTGTTTTTGATTTGCCAAATCAGCAATTTGAATTTTAAAATGCCTCAAAAGGATCGAACATATCTGTGTCAAGAGTTTGTGCCACAGCAAGAATGTATGCTGTCTCGTGACCCTCCTCCTGTCCTTGAAAAGTGCTGCCGACTGTCATCTCATAATTTCTCCCATATCTGTGTCTTACTTTTGCTGACCCCCGCCCAACCCACTCTCGATCCCCCCTTCACCCAAGCCACTTCCATTCTGCCACTGGCCCACTCGTGTGTGTGATGCGTGTGTGTGTGTGTGTGTGTGTGTGTGTGTGTGTGTGTGTGTGTGTGTGTGTGTGTGTGTGTGTGTGTGTGTGTGTGTGTGTGTGTGTGTGTGTGTGTGTGTGTTGTTGCGTTGACGGGTACCGAGACACCAGCTTGTCACTCAGGGGGATTAATCCCCGGTTGTCCTCGGTAGAGCCGGATCTGGGGCCACTGCTCACAATTAACATTATGTTGTGGTGGGTTGTTTTAAAACCACGAACACCACCCAGTCAACCACGAGTTCCAGTGTCCGCCGTCTAATTATTCTGTTTAACTAGAGGTCACGTGGTTACCTGAGCGGGGAGCGCGCCCTCGGCAAAGCACCAATATTATCTCGATTAGATTTTAATTAGGGCGGCCGAGCGTTTTAACCGCTGGTGCATGCCGACGATTTTTGGGTCAAATCTGTGGTAATTACCTCCCAGTCTATCTCGGTTCAAACAATGCTCGACCAATAGAAGGAAAGGACAAACACGGACAGGTTGGAAATCGACAAATAATGTATTAATAATAAAAGAAATTAATAAAAAGAACTTTTTATTTGCTGAGGTAAATAAAGAATTTCAAAGCAAAATCAATCAAAATGCCAGGAAAGAGACAAAGAGAAGATGCTTATCGGGGGTTGACTTACTTCCAGCTAAACGCGACAAAGGTACCCAGCAGATCATTCAGGGGGAGGGGAAGGGGAGAATCGTCTCGCTCACTAGAAAGTTGTCCATGAAGCGAAAACGTCCTGACAATGTGTGCGTGCGTGTCACGTCCGTCGCCAGCACCCAGCTTTGCCGTGCACCCTCTCGCGGGGCAGCCTTGAACGCGAGTCGACGTCTAGAGGGCACCGAGAAAGTTCGTCGCAGCTTTAGACCCTGGTCCCGCCGGTGATCGACCCGTGCCTCACTTGTTGGCGGCACGGCTCACACCCACACGCGCACCACACGCTCGCTTGCCAAAGCACTCAGAAGGGCGAATTGTCTCGTCGGTGCTGGTCAGACACCCGCTTCTTGGTCGCTTCTCTCGCTCGTTTTTATATCCCCGGGCAGTCTCCACGGGTACTGTCTGCCCCAAGCTCACCCTGCCCCACCGGGGCATGGTTACCATGACGACCCGTGCGCTCTCAAAAAAAAGGTGGGCATCGGAGCTCGCGAAAGAATGCTGCTGAGGAAAAATGAGGGCGGGCTCCACGAGCTCGTGAAAGAAATGTGTGTGAACGTGTCGTCGTAAAGAAAAAAGCTTTCCATAAGAGAGGGGATCTATCCTTTACCCTTATCAATGCATCACATTTAAGATCACATTAGACTTGGGGATGGGGCCAATCCAAACATGTATTTAAGGAAATAACTGTCTGAGGACCTAGATGTGTGGATGCATTCATCAGACCGGATTCTAAAATCCGTAACTATATATATATATATATATATATATATATATATATATATATATATATATATATATATATATATATATATATATATATATATATATATATATATATATATATATATATATATATATATATTGCAACCTTTTCGAAATAACATGAAATATTTTCAAGGCCGCAACTAAATCTGATTTACTCTTCAGCCTGTTTACTGAATGGTCTCGGGTTGATGACGTGTCTTGGGCCATTTCATGCCATGCTGGCCTACTTGGAGCACATGCTTACATGCAGAATCATTCAATCACAACAATCTGAATGTTGGTATGCTTGCCTTTATGTGATTCTTGTACTTTAATGAATTAAGGTAAATTATTCTTAGTTTGGTAAGAAGACTTTGTAACAAAAATAACCCCAAAAGGGTTTGACTTAACCAAAATAACCCCAAAAGATTTATGGACAACTTCATAAAGTTTGGGACCATGTGAGGTCCTTCTGATGGTAATCTGTGATAGACATTTCCTTTATGCATGTTTAAAGCACTTTCCTTCTGAGGCTAATCTGTCTTAAACTGATAAAGAATTTTTATCCACAAATCTGAATAAATTTTTTACTCTTTGACTCTTTGTGGTGAAACTTTTAATCACACTGATGGTGTATTGTGAGGGGTACAGGTTTTGTGAAAGCCACCATCACAAAGCAAGCCTGCCCAAATTGGCTCCAGTCAAATGTCAGGCCTCACTTGGCCATCTGGTTTATCAAAGACGAATTAACTGTTTGGTCAACCAACTCAACAAGGAGGGATTGATGGTGGCTGTAAAAGTAGTAGTAGTAGTAGTAGTAGTAGTAGTAGTAGTAGTAGTAGTAGTAGTAGTTGTGGTAGTAGTAGATTATACTATCCCCACTCTTACCGTTCATTTTATTGATCCTAATGTCGTGGAGGTGGCTGACCCAGGTTATATTACCCCTCCGAGTTAACAAACTACAACATGACAAAAGGAATAGCAGGAGGAGAAGGGGGAACACCGATGGCAGGGCAGAGGGATAAAATAAATGGAGGTGGACAAACAATGGGTCCGGGTAACAGTGAAAACACAAGGGGTGAACTAAATGGCTACAGAAGCAAAGTTTTGGGAGGGTGGGGGTGGTTTAACGGGTGTGGAGAAGATTCTGGTTTTGGATTGGGGATGATTTGAGATTGTGGTGAATAGCCATCTTGAAGACGTGGAGGGAAGAATTCGATTGAAGAGTGTGTGAAAGTTGGTTCCACAGGTGGGGAAAAAGAGCAGTGATCCTGGATTTAGGTCGTTTCATGAGGAGGGGGTTGCTGGTTGACCATGCATGTCCTGCAGGACTCTCTCCTCGGTCCACCAGCAACCCCCTCCTTGTGAAACTGTTTGTTTGGTTCCAGGCAGACTTCTTTGCTCTTAAAAAATACTAGCAGGTGGGGGTCTTGTCAAGGGGTGTTGTGTGGCTGATGTATGTTTTTAACCAAGCCCATGTCCCCTCCCCTGAGGGGAAGATAAAAAAAACCCAAAAACAATTAACTATTTAATTACTTTTTAAAATTTCATTTTCTTCCTTGGATCTTGGGTAGATAAATTAGTTTGGTGTTCGCGCAGGCATGATGGGCTGAATGACCTCCACCTGTTGTATTTCCTTGTACCCTCCCTCTGGGTGATCTTGTTCCAAACATGCAACGCGTTCTTCTGAGGCATACCTTTATTTTGGCAGTGTATTGGCAACTGACAGCTCTGTGTAGGCAACAAAAACTCCATGAAGTTATGTGCATGAAGCAAAAGCATACCCACTGCTTATAATTCAAAACACCTCACTGCACTGGAAAACGTGGGGACAGGAATACTGCACTGTAAATGATGGAGGCTTGTAATACCCTCCCCCACCTGGAGGTAGCACTACACGATACACATTCACATAGAGAATTTGCATCCCTCTCCATCCTGCCAAAACCACCAGCAAAGATAAAAAGACCACTACACGTTAATTTGGATCATACTGATCTGATGTTGCAAGTCTGGATGGAATTGGCCCACAACTGTAGGAGTAGTAGCTCGACAAACAAACACCGGTCCGTGAATTATAGTGAGGATGAGGGAAGAAAGGGGGAAAGTGATTGTGAATTTAACGTTCCATCTTAATTTACTTTTAACATTGTTCTTAACAAACAGGAACAGGCACAACGCAGGCATGATCGGCCAAATGGCCTTATCATGCGCCAAAGTTCCCTTTGTATATTTGTGTAATGTTGTTAAGAACAGGAAGAAATGGGAAGGGCAGGACACAGAGTTGTGGGTGAGGGTGCATGGAGTTGGAAGAGGGAGATTGAGATGTTGCGAAGTGGGGGTGGGGGGGTTGTGGATGGACTTGGGGTTGGAAGGGGAATTGAGTACTTGTGATTTGAGGCAGTTAAGGACTTGAAGAAGAAAGGGGGAGAGGACAACAAAGTTGGCTTGGGGGAGGGAGGGCAGAGAGGAGACAGAGTTGGGATCGAGGGGTTTGAAGATTTGAAGAAAGGGTGAGGGGTGCACAGAGTTTGGGTGTGATGGTGGGGATGTTAATGCCTGATGTTGGCTTAATGGTTAGGGTGGTGGGCTTGGGATCCTCGGATCCTGAGTTCAAATCCCACCTGCTGTTGAATTAATACCAGGTGGGGTTGACTGCCTGTCATCCTTCTGAGCTCAGCAAATAAGTGCCAGCTTGCTGCCACCCGTGTGTTGGAGTGGCGATCCATCCAGGATTGTGCCCAATAGTTAAGGAGACTGCGTAGGCAACACCAACGCTCTACACAGAGTATGCTCCCACTGGATGGATGGAGGGGGTTTAGGACATGGGATTGTGTGTGTGTATGGGGAGGGGGGGAGGAGGAGATTGGGACCATACTCTGTGCAGAGCGTTGGTGCTGCTTTTGCAGTCTCCTTGGCTATTGGGCACAATCCTGGATGGGTCGCCACTCTGACACAGATGGAGGGAGGGGGGAGGGGGGTTAGGGACCTGAAGTTATATGTTTGGTCTTTGGGGTCTTCTTGGTCTTTTAGGTGTTTGGAGTATTTTGGCCCTATTTTAGGTATTTTGGGTCTTTTAGGTATTCTGGGTATTTAAGGGTTTTTGAGGTCTTTTGCATCTTAAGGTTCCTCAGCGTATTAGAGGATCTTCAGCAGTCAAAAGGGTCGAAAGATACATTCCAATAGTACTTAAATAATAGACATATTGTCACATGGAGGGACGGAAGGAAGGACGGACGGATTCACACTGAGACCGAGCTCTTTTTATGTATTGATGATTATGGAATTAGACACTTTTATACATCTATCTGTATAATAATATGGTTGTTCGTCCATCTGTTTGTGTGTAACATTCCATTCCACCAATTGAAGACATAATTCAGCCGTTATGTTTGTCCTATGTGAAGCCAAAAACTTCAGATGTGTCATATTCTCAATTGCTGTGCCCTCCCTACAAGTTTTCCCTTCAGTGTAAAACGGCCAATGGCTGTTAAAAGGATCTTGAAATATCGAAAGGTTGGAGCCAATAGGCATCACGGGCATTGTGAAGGTTTATGCCTCATGCTTCAGGCCTCTGGTATGTGCAATTGGAATCTATCCAAGCTATATAACCATGATGTTTTGTTCTGCACATCGGCAGTGAACGTGTTTTTGCTTCAAACCTGGGTTAATTTTTTTATTTTTGAGAGGGATCTAGGCAGCCATTTCTTTCCTTCAATTTTCTCTTTAAAAACTCGACCAGTGACCACAACAGAAAACCTATGTCATTATAAAGTTCTTGGTCTGAGTAATTCTGGGAATCTCACGACATTGTGAAAGAAAACTTGTCATTATTTTTCTTTTAACGATGTGTATTAAGCAAGTCGCTGAAGCAGGCGCTACCCTGCTTTGGTGGAACGTCTGAGCCGGATATGCAACATGCTGTTACTCCTTCACACCAATTGAGTTGGGGGGGGGGGAAGGTTGGGGAGTTCTGGCTGGAGGGGGAGTTGCAGAGTTGTGGAGTTTGGGGGTTGTGGGGATTGAGGAGTTGTGGTTGGGGGTGGGGGGTTTGAGGAGTGTTGGTGGGGAGGGTTGAGGAGTGTTAGTGAGTTGTGGTTGAAGAATGTTGGTTGGGGGGGGGGGGGTTGAGGAGTGTTGGTTGGGGGGATTGAGGAGTGTTGGTTGGGAGGGGGATTGAAGAGTTTTGGTTGGAAGGGGGTTGAGGTGTGTTGGTTGGGAGGGGGGTTCAGGAGTGTTGGTTGGGTGGGGGGGTTGAGGAGTGTTGGTTGTGGGGGTTGAGTTGTGGTTGGGGGGAGGGTTGAGGAGTTGGGGGGTTGAAGAGTGGTGGTTGGGGAGGGGGTTGAAGTGTTGGTTGGGGGGTTGAGGGTTTCAGGAGTTGTAGTGGTTGGGTTGATTTGTGTTTGTTGAGTTGGGGTAGGGGGTTGAGTTGTGGTTGGGGGAGGGGTTGAGTTGTGGTTGGGGGTTGAGTTGCGTGTGGGGGGGTTGAGTTGGGGGGGTTGAGTTGCGTGTGGGGGGGGGGTTGAGTTGTGGTTTGGGAGGGGTTGAGTTGTGGTTGGGGGGATTGAGTCGTGGTTGGGGGGTTGAGTCGTGGTTGGGGGTGTGAGTTGTGGTTGGGTGAGGGTGAGGGTGGGGGGGGTGAAAGGAGGGGACTGAAGCATTAGTGCTGGGAGGGGGAGGTTGAGGACTTTGGGCTTGGGAAGGGGGGGGGGAGGGAGTGAGGACTTGAAGTCACGTTTTACATTGGGTGAATATTTAACGGGTTCCTGCTCGGTATATATATAATAGGTAATGCTGTCTGTCTTACCCCATGAAGCACAGAATGTTTCTCTCCCAGAAACTATCTAGTGGGGCGGCTTAGGTTTGGATTAATTTCAAACAACTTTTACTTAATGATTAGTGGGGTGGCTTTGTTGATCAATTGTGCACTTTCCCTTAAAAGCATGAAACTTGGCACATAGTTAGAGTAATACAATACAAAGATCTTTAGTCCAGGGGCCACTGGAAATTGCACCCCGTATGGTGGCCATCTTGGATTTCAAAATGGCCGCCATTGTGGACCTGTTTTGTTAAATATCTCCTTAACTAGTACAGATATCGAGACAGTTGAACCGCCTATACCTACATTTTACGGCTCTAGGAAACCAATGGTGACATAAAATGTTTGAAAATTATGGCTGCCATCTTGAAATCCAAGATGGCCAACAATGACAAGCTATTTTGCTCAATATCTCATTAAGTACTAAAGATATCAATAAAGTTTTAACGCTTATACCTACGTTTTAGGGGTGTAGGAATCCAATGGTGAGATTGAATATGTGGCAGCTATCTTATAATCCAAGATAGCCACCATCCAAAGGCTAACATAAACTATCATCAGTTAGCACAATATGTGAAGGAATAGTGGGGCAACTTAGCATAACAATTGTGCATTTTGTGAGGAAAGCACCAAATTTGGCACTCTAGTAGCCTCTGATATTATGAACAGATTTGGATATTGGGCCATCTCAAAATTTTTGATGGCATTGGAAAATGGCTGCCACAGCCATCAGCGGCTGAATTTGAGATGGCCCAATATCCAAATCTGTTCATAATATGATAGGCTACTAGTGTGCCAAATTTGGTGCTTTCCTCACAAAATTCACAATTGTTATGCTATATTTAGCTAAGTTGCCCCACTAGAATGAACCATCAAGAAAACATCACAAGAAGTTTGCAAAAAACCACAGTTACCGTCACTTGACTTTTCTAGTATCTGTTGCATTCCCTATCACAAGAACAAAGTGACGTGCATGGAAGTGCAGACTGTAATGTACTGAAATGGAAGATGCTTAGCAGGCAGACATGAGCGGGAGGACAGTCGAGCCGGGCTGTGTTGTACAAGTGCGAGCGCGGGCGTACTCTGCCCGGCGGCTCTCCTTTATTACGTATGCACACGCACGAGCCGCGTTCGACTACTGCATTCCTACGACGCCTCAGGCGGCGCGCACACCTTATATCCCTTGCAGATATGATGACCACCACGACCACTCCTCCCATCATCACGCCCATCATGCATCATCATCATGCCCCTCCCCATAGGCCCGCAGACTACACCACACTGACTTCTTACACCTGCAGCGATTAGTGTATCCTTTTGTGCATCCACACCAGATAAGTTCATTGCAGATCTTTGCGGCTTCCGGTAGTGTTGTCCAAATCGGTTTAAAATGACCGTCGGATGTTTTTTTCCCACCCCACTCACTTGGACAACAAAAGCAAACTTAGATGTAGTGTAAAACCAAGATACACTTTATTTTCAAACAAAACAAAAGCAAACTTAGATGTAGTGTAAAACAAAGATACACTTTATTTATATGTTAGTTTATTGATATGGTAAAATACGGCAAAATAAATCTCAAAATCTTAAATTTCCTGGTTTTCTGTGGGGCACCCTGTAGTTTAGGAGATATTTAACAAAAGAAGTCCACAGTGGCGGCCATTTTTAAATCCAAGATGGCCGTCATACGGGGTGCAATTTCCGGTGGACCCTGGACTAAAAATCATTGTATTGTATTACTCTAACCATGTGCCAAGTTTCATGCTTTTAAGGGAAAGTGCACAATTGATCAGCAAAGCCGCCCCACTAATCATTAAGTAAAAGTTGTTTGAAATTAATCCAAACCTACGGGAAAGGAATATTAAAAACAAAGTTGTGCTCAAGAGATTCATCTTTCCACATTCAAAGTGCAGATTTTTTTCAACATTTAAAACAGAGATTTACCCAATCGAATAAATCAATAAGTTGTGCAACTCATTCTACTCTTTGTTTAAGCGTCAGGTGCTTACAATAATAACTTTGAAAGATATTCCTTATAACCTCCCATTTTAACTTATTTCAACGAGCACAGCAACAACAAAAAAAAAGGTTTCCTATTTTATTTCCTTTTTCTATCTTGGGATTCTTTACCATTGGGCTCCCGCACATTAAAATAATATTTAGTCCAAAGCAGAACCCGAACCCGAACTCCACCCTGTTCTGGATGTGGGACACCTCACCATGTTGTGGATTCGGTGCTCCCCCCTCGAATCATAATGTGGATTCTGGTACCCTCTCCCTCCATGCAGTACCAATGTACCATGTTGTGGTCTTTGCTACCCCCCCCCCCACCTGCCATTTTGCAGACTCTGAGTCTGGTTCTCCCGCCTGCCATGTAAACACAAGCCTTTTCTCGATTCTAGTGGGTTCTTCAATTCCCCACTGCTTCTTCCTGGAGGAAAACCAGACAGTTCAAATCCTCACATTCCAAAAGGTCTCGCATCCTACAGATATGAATCCACATGTTTGATCGTAAAGGGAAAATTTGATGAGAGAGGAACTTGTTGATAGTGCTTGATTCGCTGCGATTGGAGTTAGCCTCCATGAGATGGCATCATTGACACGTCCACTTTACATAGCCAAGCCTCATAGTTCTATTTCAGAAACACACCAGTTACAAAAAAGGACATTTTGCGAAACCGGTGCCCCAGGCAAGACACAAAGCTTAAGAAAAAGTCTTCGTTTGTACAAGAGACCATCTATTTATTACATATGCACATTGAAAGGGTGTGAGCTAAGTTGAAAGAAAAAAATCGTTAGAAATAGGATTACCAAATTTCATAGCAATTGATGAATTACTCATTGTTACAAGTATTTAAAATCATCTGCTTTTGTCACAACAGAAAAACAGAGAAAGTGTACTGGAAGCATCTATAAACATAGGGGCAATACCCGTGGGTGCTGACCTGGTAGTGGCTGGATAAGATAACCATGGAACCACTGGTTTGCATGGATAACCCCAAAAAATATTGTTGCGGACCCGGGGTCGGGGGCGAAGACCACGAGGGGGTGAACTACCTCGGGTTCCCACCAGACTCTTTGGAATTGCAGTCCGTCGCACACGAAAAACTTTGTGATGCGGCGGGTCATTAATCAACTGTGAACGCCAATAACTCGACCACGTGACTTAGGGTCCTCAGTCTAATACCGTTTACCTAAAGGTCATGTCATCTAATTAACGGGGAACACGCCCTCGGTACGCACTTGCTCAAACTGGATCACTTTACCAGATCAGATGCAGCCAAGCGGGTCTGCCAAGCACGCACCGGCGAGTTAACAGATCATTGGGGGATAACGTCCCAGCTAAACGAGGGTACGGATAATGCTGGTCCAACAGGGGAGAACATGAAAACGAGCTGGGAACATTTCTATACAAAGCATTTATTTACAATCAAGTGAGGAAGGGTATGTTTGGGGGGGGGGGGTGGGGGGAAGAGAGGGGAAGAGGAATAGATGCGTGAGGAGAAAGATCCCTAACCTAACCGTGTAAAGGTCTGTATGTGTAGCGTGTACCTCCGTGGAATGCTCCGCCTGAGCGTTTCCACTTTGTGATATGGCACGTTATCTCTGGCTTAATTATTTGCCAGGGCTCATGGCAATGCGTGCTCCGCACTGGTCCGTCTGGCTACATGGGGGTGGCGGGACGTCAACAGCATGGCAGGGAGTCTTGAAGGATGGCAGTTGCCCCGGATCAGGCGCTCAAAGAAGAAGAAGCACGTTCTGGCAAGCACACACCAATAATGTTCTGAAGAAAAGCGAGACAGAGAGAGACCCTAACGGTTCCGCAGTATCCCTTTTATAATTCCCGGGTGAAGGGTGGAGTGATGACCAGCAAGCAACGTGCTGTGGCCCAAATCCTGCTCCTCTATTGGGCCACAGCAGCCCTAGCTACGCCCTGCCAGGCTCCTGGACGGGAAACCGGATTAGATGCCTCTTAGCTTCGGCACAGCTCAGAGCTCCTGATTTAACATGGGGGCATGCTCCCTGAGCTGGCACCCCAGACCTAAACCTGCACCAAGAGCAGTATGAATGTCAGATGGCAGCAGACTTTCCCACCACCCATGGGCTCCCTCATGAACCAAAATGCACACACGGGCCCTGAACCAAACTCCCGAATCGCCCTTCCCGTGACCCCTCCTCGTTGCCCCTCGTCTTGCCATGGTCTGGCGACTGGATGAGGGCTGTATCCTGGATGCTTACCCGGGATGTCCCCAGTGAGACCTGGGATGTCCTATTTGCATCTGTCGCATGGTCGAGCATCGCGCAGTGCCGAGGACAATCCAAGTCGCGCAGTGCCGAGGACAATCCAAGTCGTGCAGTGTTCCTCAAAATAGAGTGGTGAATTGTGGCGATGCAGAGGTACGGGGGGGGGGGGGGTGCTGGAATATTTTTCCCATATGTGGGAGGCATTTTTGGTCGAAGTGGTGAGGCTTGGTGAGTGAGATGCGAATGAAATAAGTGAGGTGCCGGTTGGTAATTGGTGCACATATTTGAACAGAATAATTGTGCGCGATGTGTGGGTGGTATAGTGTGCAGTGGAGTGGTGTGGTGGATCCGAGCCATGGGAGACATCGTGATGTGCTTATTATCAATCGCATATTTAATGGTGTGTGCTTGCATGCTTGTTTTGTACCATCGCTAAAAGGAAAGGGTTGGAGTCGGAATCAGAATATTGTTGCGGATTCGCGCCCGCCGGCGTGCGAGCGGCCACGGAACTCGAATCGCGGCACGTCGCCCACCGGACGGACAATCCCGTCGTGACCCTCTCGGACTAACGCCGGGAACTAGTCACGGGTGGGCCTTTCGGCCTCACCACGATCGTGCCAATCAGCCCCCCGCGTGGGATAGGGTTGCTCGCCAAATTCGACCTACCTAAGTACCCACACGGAGGGTAGACCGGGCGATCGCACCTCGCCGCAGGTCGACTTCGGACACGGGCCACTTTAAGCGACCCGTTCCGTACTATCGGGATAACCGAGCGGTGTTATCGTCAACCTCGACGGTTCGATTAATTATTGGGCGTATTTAGCCCACGACCAACCCTTTACGTGAAGTAAGATGGAGATTCAATAAAAGAAAAGATGAAGCGAAACGGGAAAAACAGTTCAACATAAAGCACATTTATTCCGCGGCAAACGGAAAGCACACATATACAATTATGCACCAAAAGCAAATGTAAAAGTAACACGACAATTCTGCACAAAAAGCAAATGCAACAAAAGAGACACAATGCAGATCTACTACCGACTACCGAGCACACGGCAACACTTATACAGTTTTACTTCACAGACGGCGCCGACAACACATATACTCCAAAGCAAAAGAAAAAGGGGCCACCCTCATCGACAAGGGGGGCAGACGGGCCTGGGGCCGAGACCGCGTCGAGCCTACCCGTCTGGTGATGAGCCGCAAAATGGCGGCGGCGCCCCGACTCCGCGGGCCTCGCTGGCACTGCCTGGAATGGGATGGGAACGGGGCCCCCTTCTCACACTATCTCAGCGCGGGGGGAAACAGGAGGGGGTTGTTGATGCTCGGGGGAATGAGGATATCTGGCCGGCTTGGGTCCCGCGACGAGCGACTCCACTGCGACCTCGGTCGCGTTACCGGCCTCCCCTCTCCGCAGCTCCCCGACTCTGACACGAGCGCAGACCTCCACAAAGATTCTTGGCTTCTCCAGCCTCTCCGGACCCCGACAGACACTCTCTCGACTGCTTTCGCCGCCGCCACAACTCTCCAACTCTTTCCTCTTCTCAACTCCCTCCAACTGCTCAACTCTTCAACTCTTTCCAACTGCCTCTTCTCAACTCCCTCCAACTGCTCAACTCTTCAACTCTTTCCAACTGCCTCTTCTCAACTCCCTCCAACTGCTCAACTCTTCAACTCTTTCCAACTGCCCAACTCTCTCACTCTTGACTCACTTCATTCGCTCCGCGCTCGGCGCTTTATAGTGCGACAGGAGAAACCGTATGCAGATTTTTGGATCAGGAACGGCTCGGGGGCGGAGCCACGCTCCCCATTGGACAGAGGAAAAGTGGGCGTGAATCATTCTTGATCCGCGAATCTGCATATAGCGATTATACTCCGACACGCCTGGAGGCGGGTCCAAATCGCCCCACGCTCGCTGATAGGACGGAACAGAAGTGGGCGTGAATCATTCTTGATCCGATTTCTCGGAAAGGCTGGTGTTTTTGCACCCGCTGCTCGGTGCGCGCCCTGTACGAGTCCAGTATCGGTGCCCACAAGCGGCGCGGGAATGGCGGTGATGCGATGGTTGCGAGGGCGAGTTGTGACGGTAAAGGTCGTGGCTGTTGGCGTTGCTGTTGTTGTGAAGCGGCGTTGCGGGTGGTGGTTGGTGTGTGAAAGCGGTTGTGGAGAAGGTGGATGTTGTGAAGGCGGTTCTGGAGAAGGTGGCTGTGGTTGTCGAGATGCGGTTGGTGGTGGTTGTTGTGGTAGTAATGGTGGCTGGTCCAAAATAAAGATAATAAAAGAAAAACGGCTATCTAAAAGGGTCGAAGCCCGAATGAATAACATTTATTCCCTCTAAACAACGGGTTTGGGATAACTACACATATACTTACAGAGATATCTCACCTACGGGACCTGAATGGTGGTTTGCGAATTTCGTCAACCACAACAATATGAATTAGAGATAGCTATGAGACCCACGCAATGCACCTCGTCCCATTAACCCACTAGACATGAGAGGAGGTTGAACGACACAAAAACTAATGAAATAACTGGCTGGGGATCACTGTATGTTGAGTGCCATTGCTTTAGAGGCATGCGGTTTTGCAGAACCCCAACAATACTAATAGTTGCTGCAATATGTTAATAGTCGCCAGTTGCTGAAAATGAAGAGGCATGAAGACAGCACATACAGATGTTGTACAAATGGGTACAAATGACTCTCCGTGGGGTGTGTGCGTGCCTGCATGCGAGGAGGTTGGACGAATGCACATGGAGGGGGGGGCATGCATGCAGGCAGGCCTTTTGCCAGGAAGATAGCATAGATTTTAATTTTTAATTCTCCCACCCTGTTTTACACAGAACATGGTCGTTAAAAAGATAGCACTCCTGTTTGGGCGCGTTCTAGCGCCCCGGTAACGCCATCGTGTTTCCTCCTCCAACCCCCCCCCCCTGTCATGCCGCCTTCCCATTCCCTCTCCTCATGGTGCCATCCCTTTCCCTCCCCCCCCCCCACACTGCTTTCCAATTCTCTCTCGCTGACTTCCCTTCCCCTCTCCTCATGCTGCCATCCCTTCCCCTCCCCTCACGCTGTCCTCCCAAATGCCTCCATCGTCATACAACTCTGCAGAGGCCGAGAAAAGGAAGGGGTGTAAAAGAATGTGTGAATTGGACAAATGAAAGGTTTTTTTGGGGGGGAAGGGGGCTTATCAGTCGGAAATGCTGCTCAGATCAATTCCACAAGTTGTCTCAGGTTAAGAGATTTGAGCACTTCACGTATGTGTGGAAATTAAATAAAGGCATGAACACTGGTGCAGCTTTTTTGATGATTGAAGTAAAACGCCCTTCCTTCCCTGCCCCTTCCCTCACGCATACCCCCTCCCAAAGCCCCTCCACCTCCGAAAGACATCTCTGGGCGGTGTCTGTGCGTTATTTAGTATGACCCATTTGAACATGCTGTTTTAATATACCCAATTTAGTTCAATACGAAACTCATGCCGGAATCAGGGGACCATTCCATCCCCTCCCCCCCTCCCCTCCCACTTTCCCTCATGTCTCCCGATCAAACGCATGTCCAGAACACCCACCCCTCTTTCCCTCCCCACTACGTCCCTCTCTCTCTCTCCCCCATCCTCCTCGCTCCCTTCCCCCTCCCGTAGTGTATCGTGATGTGTGGTGAGTCCTCGCTCTCCCCCACATCCTAACTCCCCTTCCCTCACTACCCCACCCCTTATTCGCTCCCACACCCCTCCTACCACGAACCCCGTCTTAATATTCCCGTCAGCGAAGTGACAGGTGGGTTGTATTTGCTAGTTTGCAATATGACTTTAAAAAGTCCCCTTAAGAAATCCATACATTGTGAGAAATGCATTATTAAGTCGTATGCTGAGTTTAAACACAGAAATGATCTTATGAATAAGACTTTCTCTGGTCTGGAGATTCTCAAACTTCCAAACTCAGGAAAAAGGCCGAAGTTTGGAGGTTAAATTGAAAGAAAATCTGTGGTTTCGTTCATCATGGAAGACTAAAACAAATGTTTCTGAAACCATTTGCTGTTTTCCAATGGCACATGGGCAAGCCGTTAATATTTCCAGCATCCTGAACATTTCCCAAATTCCAAGTTTCTTTTGTATGCAGCACATGGCTGTGAGTAGCATCATTGGCCGAGGGGAAGTGTGGCTGATCCGCTGATACCAACGCCCCCTTGTAGGTTAGGGCAGAAATTTGGAATGTGTTCAGGGTGCCGGCGAGAGCTCGCCGTCTTCAAGAAGAGCACAATGGGGTCTTTAACGTCCACCAACTTATGCTGGCAGAGGGGATGGCAGTTTAAAGTCCATCTGAAGGACGGCACACACACTGGGCTTCAAACACAGGCTAGGCTCAGAGGCAAGTGTGCATAGCTCTAGCTCTAGGTCTAGGTCTAGGCCATCCTGTCACCCCGATTCCTGCCTAAAACTAAGGTAGCAAGTGCTCTAGTCTCCTTAGTTATCCCTTGACACCAAGTCTCTCGATCATGATTTGAATGTGTGGTTGTTTTCTGGGCAGCAGCTGCTACACTGTAAACTAATTTACCTTCCCAGGTTGTTGGTATGCCACATGTAAACAGCCATCTTTGGCTGCAAAGGGCAATCATGATGACGGTGATTACATTCCTGATAATATGGTGTTTTCACAAGTGTGTTTGGTGAAACAACTCTTGATACATATTATAGACTAGCAATACCACCTGTCGCTTCGCTGATTGGGGAGGGGGGATAGAGAGAGAGAGAGAGAGAGAGAGAGAGAGAGAGAGAGAGAAGAGAGAGAAGAGAGAGAGAGAGAGAGAGAAGAGAAGAGAGAAGAAGAGAGAAGAAGAGAGAAGAAGAGAGAGAAGAAGAGGGGGTGAGCGAGGAAGGGGGGAGAGTGAGGAAGGGGGGGAGAGTGATTCATCACCACACGTCGCTATACACTCCAGGAAGTGACAGAAAGAAAGAGAGGGGCGGGGGGGGGTGAGAACACACATACACACCTTCCATGTTAACGTCATATTGTTGTGGGCCGGGGTTCGGCAGCGATAAACGACCACCAGGGGGAGCAGTAGGGTCGCCTCCAGCGAAGACCCGGAATTTAGGTCGTGACTCTCGGATAAGTCCGAAAGGTCACGGGTCCCTTAGCGGACTGTGGTCGCCAATATTTTGACGGCGTGGGGTACGGTTAATTGCCTAATTTCAATATACCTAAGTACTGTACCCACGTCAAATTGCCGGGGAAGTCACACGTTTGACGGACCCTGTCGAACCGGGTCGCTCTAGCGACCTCGGTCCAGTGTAACCGAGCGGAATAACCAAAGTCCGTCGGTCCAAACGACAACTTTTGGCACACGGCCTCCCTAATTCTCAATATACACCATGCTGGGTCAATGGGAGAAATGACAGGCAATGAACTGGAACATTTAACAGATATTTATTTACAATAGGGAGGGAGACACAGAGCAGAGTTATCCGAATAAAAGAAATGCAATTTACAATGAACAAAAAGCACTTAACAATTCTAATTAACAGACTGGTGCCACACACAAACACAAACACCCAAAAAGAAATGGACCCTGTGGGTCTTTATTCAGTCCTCCCACCGAGGAGGATAGTTCAGCTAGGGGACCAGAGCCTGGCTGGGTACCTTCCCGCCTTGTGCGGTCACACCGGACTCCAACCCGCCACGGTGGGACTCGAACCCACGTCCCAAAATCCACGGGCCCACGACCCTGGCTGCTCGGCCACCACCACCACCACGAGGAGCCACCGCAAAGGACCGCAGACCACGACCGAGACCAAGCCACCACGACCGAGACCAAGCCACCACGACCGAGACCAAGCCACCACGACAGACCAAAAGCAATCGGCCACGATGACTGCAGTACTCTGGTACTGACAACCACTCTACTCTTCCTCTTCCACGGCCACTCGCCTCCTGATTGGACGAGGGGAACCCCCTCCTTTCCTGGGCGGAGTTGGAGCTCTGAGGTGATGAGCCTCTTGATTGGACGCGGTGTCTCGGGGGGTGTATCGGGGCATCTCGGAGGCCCGCCCCCTGAAGAGGCTCCGTAGTAGTTCCCGGCACTCTTGCCTCCCATTGTCCGGACCGCCTCGGCTCTGCTCGCCCTTTGCCCATTGACTGGAGGAAATGCTCCATGCCCTTCCTCGGAGCGGAGCCTCGATCTAATGCGATGGAGGATCCGCCCACGCCTTCAGCCAAAAACACGTGGGCAATGGAGTCGGTGGTTTGAATAAGTGAAGGGGATTTGTTGTAAAAAAAAAAAGAACGATAAAGAAACTTCACAGTGCACACATATAATTCCCGTTTGACATAGGGGATGGGGCCCTAAGTATAAACATATTGTTACGAATTTGGGAATTCGATTGCACACAACATTCAGATTCCTTTAGTCAGTTATGTCGATAAGTGCTTGTTCCCCAGATAGCTCACCTTCCATTGTTTAATGGGCATACATCGATTGAGTGTGCTGCGATTCAAGTTAAATAGTTAGGGAGCGATCATAACACAATGGAGATGCCCCTCCCCCTCTTCTGCGAAGAGGAAGAAGAGCCCTCCCGTCCCGTGATTCATGACGTCAAAACCTCCCTCCCACCCGTGATTGAGCGGGGGATGGATCACGAGGGCATGAGTCATGCCGGGAGCAGGAGAGGGGGCGGATAGGAATAAAAAAGGGATACTCTGCTTTGTTCGGGTTAGCTTTTCAGTCAAGCTTCCGCTTCTGCTTGAGGCTTTTAGGAAGCTTTTTGCTTCAGCTTGGCTTTTAGCTGGCCTTTGGGTTCTGTTCGGCTCGGAGTTCTTGGTTTGTGTTGTGAGAGGCTTTGTTCATTGGAAGAGAGTTGAGCTGGTTGCTCGGCTCGAGCTGCTGGTGGTCGCTTCTTGCTCTTGGTTCGTGTTGTGAGAGGCTTTGTTCATTGGAAGAGAGTTGAGCTGGTTGCTCTGCTAGCTCTTCTTGGTTCGTGGAGCTCTTTGTTCTCCGGCTTGGTTCCCGGCTTGGTGCGACTCCTTGGCCTCATCTTGGAGGTGGTTCTTCGAGATAGTGACGCGTCGATGGGAAGGATCGGCGCCTCGTCTCACCAGCACGTGTTCGGAAGCGCGAGAGGATTCGCTGGAGCTCGGGAAGGATCGCGGTTCACGGCGATTGGATCCAGCTCGCTCTCGCTGGTGCCGGGTCCGAACAGCTTGAAGACCACACGAGGTGGAGAGGTTCGAGATAGGTTCTGGGTTTTAGCTCATCTGTCCCTCCGAGCTGGAGTCCGTTATTAAAGGCATCAGCCACCATTTCTTGGGTGTGTGTGTGTGTGTGTGTGTGTGTGTGTGTGTGTGTGTGTGTGTGTGCGTGCGTGTGTGTGTGTGCGTGCGTGTGCGTGTGCGTGTGCGTGTGCGTGTGCGTGCGCGTGCGCGTGCGTGTGTGTGCGTGCGTACGTGTGTCCGTGGGCCCGTCTAATAAGTAGGAAATTGTTAAGTGCTTTGTGTGCTGTAAATGATTGCATTGCATTTTGTATAGTCGGTATAGTTCTGCTCTTACGTGCTTCCCTAGTTCTCCATTATTATTAATAAATACCCCAATTGTTAAATGTTTTCAGGTCATGTCGATTCTTTCATTGACTGAGCATTTTGTGTGTTGGTAATTAGAAAGCCTTTGGTTTGCCGTAAAAGGGGGAAATTTGGACCGACGGTTCTCGGCGATTAAGCCGCTCAGAATCGCGCACGGGACAGGCTCGCTTAAGCGGCTTGTTTCGTATGAGTTCCGTCAAGAGTGGAATACCCCGGTAGTTGGATCACGTGGGTATTTAGGTAAATTGAAGTTGGCAATCGACCCTACCCTACGTGGTCTGCCCATTGGCATATTTCGGTTCTTGTACAAGGACCCATCGCTCGGAGTTATCCGGGCGGCGATCTATATTCCGGGCGATCAGTCGTGCCGACTCGACTTGCGGCTCCGTCCGAGCGTCGGCTCACGGCCGAGGCACCGGGACCGTAACAATATACTCTTTGAGATAACTGAGCTACGGGGACTGCTGTCTGTTTGTGTGCAAAAGGCTTCCAAATCCGTAACAATATATCTATGCGTTCCTGGAAAACATCGTTTCAATTGAAATGATGTAAATCAAACTTCAAAATTCCATTGATTTCATGTAATGAATGGGGAATGTGTTACCGATAGAAAAAAAAAAACAGAGTTGGTGTCAAAGCCACCCAATGCTCACCTGTTTATACATTTATCGTTTTTAAAAGACGAGTCTAATAATTATTATTTTTTATAATTCTCTAACAATTTTTTTTGGGGGGGGGGTTGGAAATCACTTAAAACATGTAGAAATGCAAAAAAAAAATTTGGGGGGTGGGGGGTTGGAAATCACTTAAAACATGTAGAAATGCAAAAAAAAGAAATCGAAATTTTGTTGAAAAAAAAAGTTGCAAAAAATTTTTTTTCTCTAACAATTTTTTTTTTGGGGGGGGGGTGTTGGAAATCACTTAAAACATGTAGAAATGCAAAAAAAATTCTCTAACAATTTTTTTTGGGGGGGGACCAAGTCCAAAATCTAATGGCATGTTCCTTGGACCATACCTAACCCCCCCCCCCCACCAAGTTTCGTCGAAATCCGTCGAAGAGTTTTTCCGTAATACAAAAAATTTAACATTTTCACGCTCACGCCGGGGGTATCGCTATAGCTCTCTGTTCTTCGAACAGGCGAGATAAAAATGAGTGGAAATTTTTGAAAGGGTAAATTAATTAAAATGTTATTACAATAAAGTACTATAAGTTAGGGGTCTGGCCATCTTTTTTCACTGTGCAGCACAAGACTACAAGTAGCATCATTGACCGAGTGTGGCAGTGCTGCTGATGCAGTGCCCCTGTAGGTTGGAGTAGTAATTTGGCCAGGATGCTGGGGATAGCTCCCCTACTCATCACGAAATACACCGCGAGAGGATCTTTCAATGGGAAACCTAAATGCTCAGACCACTGAAGACATCTTCCATTTCTCTCTTGAACGCGTAGTTCACTTTGTCCAATTGATTTACTCATTCTAATCCTGCCGTCATGGTAATCGTTCTTTTAATTTGATCTCTAACTGGAAAACATCTGAAAATGCAAAGCCCATCCGCTTTGTATTCAGACTTCTTCTTCTTCCGTCTGCTAAACGTTACCTTTGACCTTTTGACCAAATTCTTAATTTGTCTTTTCTATATTCTCATAATAAAGCTTTGTTGAAAATTTGATGACAAAAGCTCAAAGGGTAAAATAGTTATGCCCCGGACACGGACGCACGCACGCACGCACGCACGCACGCACGCACGCACGCACGCACGCACGCACGCACGCACGCACGCACGCACACACACACACACACACACACACACACACTGAAACCTGGAAGGGCTCCGTTCCACCTTCTGAAACCCACATATTGAGATACCAATCAACGACACACACACATGGGCTCTTTTATTATTATTATTATTATTATTATTATTATTATTATCTATATATTAATACTGAAGGACCAATTTTGTGCTCCTCCTCGCGGTCGCGTCACGTTTTTCTCGGTACTGTGACCTGGACTGAAAGAAACTTCGTACCTGTAAGAGTGCATCGCACATAGTGGCAATAGTGAACCTTCAACTCTGAAGCAGAATAAACACTTTTCGTTTAACATTCGTTTACATGGCGACGTGTGACGTCACTGCTGAGAGGCATCAGGACGTCATGACATCGGCCATTCGTTGACGTCATTACGTCTGTCATCGACAGACCGTTACCTCTGAGAGGTGTAATTCCACTCCTCGAAAATAGCGTCTGCAATGTAAAACCCTCTTCTGCACATGCTGACTACCTCAGAATGTGAATTTGACACAAAAAAATGTAACAAGAAACATTGTATCTTCTATATATTAATACTGAAGGACCAATTTTGTGCTCCTCCTCGCGGTCGCGTCACGTTTTTCTCGGTACTATGACCTGGACTGAAAGAAACTTCGTACCTGTGAGAGTGCATCGCACATCGTGGAAATAGTCAACTTTCAACTCTGAAGCAGAATAAACACTTTTCGTTGAGACGGGGGCGAGGAGTGAAGAGGCGGGGGCGGGGGATGAAGATACGGGGGCAGGGAGTGAAGAGGCGGCGGGCAAGGTAAGCAAATATTTGGGCAGGGGTAAGCAAATTGAAAGCGGGAGACGGGGGGAAATGCGGCAGGGGATGAGTGGGCGGGGGATGGGGTGAATTAGGTGGGTTGAGTGTGAGGGGGTGGACAGGGGGCGGGGGCCCGGGCCCAAGTGGGGCAGGGAATCAAGAGACGGGGGCGGGGAGTGAAGAGGCGGGGCGAGGCCGGGGTAATTAAATTTTTGGGCGGGGGTAAGCAAATTGAAGGCGGGGCTGGGAGGCGGGGTGGAATGGGGCAGCGGCGGGGGATGAGTAGGCGGGGGATGGGGTGAATTAGGTGGGGTTGAGTGTGAGGGGGTGGACAGGGGGCGGGGGACCCGGGCCCAAGTGGGGCAGGGAATCAAGAGACGGGGGCGGGGAGTGAAGAGGCGGGGGCGGGGCCAGGGTAATTAAATTTTTGGGCGGGGGTAAGCAAATTGAAGGCGGGGGGTGGGAGGCGGGGGGGAATGAGGCAGGGGCGGGGGATGAGTAGGCGGGGGCAAGCACGCCCTGTCCAGTCCATGTCCCTCGAGTGTGGGTGAGCTGGTGAGGGTGGATGAATGAACGGAATCCGTCTGTGACGGGGTTTCAGCTAGTTATTATTATTATAGATAATGTTTACTCTGAGATGTCTACAAAATACCAAATACAACCTTCATTTATTGATGTACTATAACTGCTCCTTGATAAAATACTTTGTTTTTTTAATTTCCTTCCGATAAAAAGGAAAATTTTGTTGAAATATTTGCAGAATGACAAAACATGAAACCGGGTGGTTATCCATTTTTCAGATGACCTTCTCGTGTTACTGTACATTCGTTTTTGCAGGAAAACCTCGACGGAGTGCTTATGGCAATTGGAGGAAACTTAATTATCAGCATCCCTATCAATGCGCAGGTGAGAAGGTAATTTCTCATCACGGCCGTGTTTCCCGATGAGAGCTACGTGACCTTGAAATCATTCCAGAGCTGGCGGTCATTTTCGGTCATTCCATGTGTATACATATTATTTATGAACATTATTTATAATCATTTGCTTTTGCAGGATTATATATTCCTTTAAATTACCATAAGTGTCAGAGCTGAGATAATGCATGCAGCACAAAAGTGACCTTTGGAAGGAAGGAGGCCTTGGCATAATGTATTCCGAGTTTGCTTTTGAACTTTTCATCTGTACTACGACACGATCTTTGTTTTTGGTTATACCATTATATGGATATGTAATCTCAGCAATTATTAGTGGATGTATATATTGTCGTGGTACTGGTGGTTAAGTTAATCCCCCGATCCAATATGTGGTGATGGGTGGTGAACACCATCAGCCCAGATAGCCGAGCGGTTTTCCTTAGGAGGTGAACACCTTGATCCTTGGAGAGTATAACCCGCGCGGGAGGGACAGGGCGCAATGGTGGAGCGACGGAGGCACGGGGAAGCACAGCGCGGGGTTTATACTCGAACCGCAAGACAAATACACGGACACATCAACTTAAAATAAACACGGGATTTAATGAAAATAGACAAATATTTACAAAGGACAACAATTCAGATATAATAAGAATCGTGGGATAAATTAAACCTGAAGTCAAGGCACCTCTACACTCAGTTAAATACGGACAAGAGCAAACAAATAAAAGAAAATCCTTCCTCTACTCTGGCACTTAGCTTGGTCCAGGGATGGTCTTTGTGGAACTTGGAATAGAGGTGCTTCATCCTGTATGTGTAGAGGAGTCTAAAAAAATGGCGCCAAGCTGCTCTCTCGCAGTGGGAGAACACGTCAGACAGTTCGTGAGCAGTATTCAACACCAGGGCTCAGAGACCCCATGCAGCTTCTTTGTGCATCGGTCGTCCTCAGCGACATACATGAGGCTTCGGGGTCCGTCTCTCACGACTCAACCAAGAGCCAATGGCCGGCATCTTGCTCAATGTGCGAGCCAATTCGCCTCAGCACAAATACGAGAACCGTGCTGTCTTCTTCATGCGTCGAAGGAAAGCCAGTCCTAATGCTCTGTTCTTACAGGCCGTCTCCTCGCCCCGTTCTCTCTCGGCCGCGTGCGTCCCTCACTCTGAACTCGTCCAACCAAGCCAACCACCCCCTGGCTTCTGATGTCATCTGACGTCACACCAAACGACCGTTCCACCTCCGGGGCATGGCTTGCTTGCTCAAAAACAGTGAAGTCGCGGGTTCTGCCAGCTAGGAATGCCTGACTCTCTTGTTATCATTGTGGTTACTAGTACGTGCCCGTAAAAAAATCTTTAAAAAACTTTCAAACTGCGAGCAAGAAACAACAACCACACAGGCCGTTCCTTCGCTCTCGCGTGCCCGTACGTGCGTGGCCCGGAAGTTCGCACATCGCAGTTACGATAATTCGCAATTTAGTTTTAATGGCCAATTATTCAATTAGCGCCAACGTATTTTGCCTTTTCGCAATGTTGTCGCAAGGAAAAACACAAAGAGAAGAGAAGAGAAAAAAAAACAAACAAAACGTACGTGCAAAAAAAAATAATTACTTCCTGCTTCGGAGCATACCAGTTCACTCTGATGTTACTGAAATTATGCACCGTCTAATATGAAAACGATCATAACTTGGGGCATTGTGTTTATCTATAAATGCACATAAGAAATCGAGAAATTATTAGAATACACGAAAACATCTAAAGGTACCATAAAACACCTGTTGTTTAAATTTTGTCTCCTACTTGCTTATTTTCGATCGTAAGTTATCACGTGTTTCAAATTTACTTCCCGGTTCGGAGCACACCAACTCACTCTGTTACCGAAATTTATGCACCGTCTAATATGAAAACGATCATAACTTGGGGCATTGTGTTTATCTATAAATGCGCATAAGAAATAGAGAAATTATTAGAATACATGAAGTCGTCACTCTCCGGAAGTCCGTACATTGTAACCGTAATGGGGAACGCGGCTGAGGTTCCCTTCCCCCATCGGCCACGCCCAAGCAGCAACGTGTCTTGTCATTGGTTGGTAAATAAATGTCCATAACTTGGGAAGCACTTGTCCGATTAATATCAAACCTTGAAAAGGCACATCCTCAGGTCCCCAGCAATATATCTGGCAAGTTTCAATTTGACCGGACCAGTGGTTGTCGAGAAACAGCGGTCACACACACACACACACACACACACACACACACACACACACACACACACACACACACACACACACACACACACACACACACACACATTGCTGGAATTATATATAGATAGATTATGAAAACGCACTTCTTCCTGGTTGGCTTGTAAATGCAAAAACATAGGAAAATGTCACAGGGGCAATCATATACTGGGGGTACTTATACTTAATCCCTATTTAATTATCACCACACCACCCACCCCCACTCTCCCCCCCCCCCAGGTGTGGAGACAAGTAACACTTAAGCCCACAGTTTCCCTACTTAATTACATTGAGATGTCCCCTTCATGTCCACAGACTAAACAACTCCATTCAATCCTGACTTTCCGATGAAATTCCTCCATCTACCCCCACAACTGTAATGATATATATATGTGTGTGTGTATATATATATTTCTTCTTCTTCTTCTTCTTCTTCTTCTTCTTCTTCTTCTTCTTCTTCTTCTTCTTCTTCTTCTTCTTCTTCTTCTTCTTCTTCTTCTTCTTCTTCTTCTTCTTCTTCTTCTTCTTCTTCTTCTTCTTCTTCTTCTTCTTCTTCTTCTTCTTCTTCTTCTTCTTCTTCTTCTTCTTCTTCTTCTTCTTCTTCTTCTTCTTCTTCTTCTTCTTCTTCTTCTTCTTCTTCTTCTTCTTCTTCTTCTTCTTCTTCTTCTTCTTCTTCTTCTTCTTCTTTCGGCTGCTCCCGTTAGGGGTCGCCACAGCGGATCATCCGTATGATCCGCATAGTGATTTGGCACATGTTTTACGCCGGATGCCCTTCCTGACGCAACCGTGGTCGCCTCTTACAACACAGGGATATGGTACACCTATTTTAACCGGGGTATACACCGGCCCAGTATACTGGTACTCATTTCGCCGACCTCAGAAGGATGACAGGCTGAGTCAACCCCCTGTGTGTGTGTATGTATGTATGTATATATATATATATATATATATATATGTATGTATGTATATATATATATATATATATATATATATATATATATATATATATATATATATATAATCATAAAGAAAGGCCCACCCACATCTCCTGCCTATGAATGGAGAGAATAACCAATCAGCTCTCGCCTAATCGAGTAAACCCAGGTAGCTTGGATTATATAAATAAATCGACTCCATTTCTCTTCCAGCTGAAGAAGCTGCATAAAGCAACCAAGAAAGGCTACCAAGGTAAGCCCTTTGCTGTTTCAAACCCTACCCAGAATTCCTCCACAGCTGTTCAGACATTCAGAAAGAGTACAGATATGAGAATCCCAATGCTGCACACACCCTCAGCTGCCAGACCGGTTTCATCATTTATTGGCAAATCACCAGCAACAGCGCAGACAGCAATGTATATAAATGAGGCTCCCAAGCATGTCATGTTCAAATGTCAAAAGCAGTCAATATATCTTCTGTACTAATAAAAGGTAATGTGTGTGTGTGTGTGTGCGCGCGTGCGTGTCCTCCATAACTCCAAAACCATAAAAACTATGCCATTTGTCTTTTCTTTTGTCTTTTTTGTCCATTTTGTCCATTTGTTTTTATCTTTTCTTCCATTGATCCAGCATGGTCCGAATTCTAGCTTAGCCGGGACTTTATTCCCAACAATCCGTTCCTTTTAGCCGGTACGTCCTTGGCAGTGTCGCTCGGCTGCATCCGATCCGGTTCGGACAAGGCGTGTTCCCCGGTAATTAAACCACGTGATTAATTAGGTAACCCTAATGTAACCCATGCCTGGTGTTGGCGCAGTGGTTAGGGCAGCGGCTTGGGATCCAAAAGGTCCTGAGTTCAAGCTCTGTTGGGCCAGTGAATTAATACACCAGGGGGTTGACTCAGCCTGTCATCCTTACGAGGTCGGCGAAATGAGTACCAGTGTACTGGGCCGGTGTATACCCCGGTTAAAATAAAATAGGTGTACCATATCCCTGTGTCGTAAGAGGCGACCAGGGTTGCGTCAGGAAGGGCATCCGGCGTAAAACATGTGCCAAATCACTATGCGGATCACATGGATGATCCGCTGTGGCGACCCCTAACGGGAGCAGCCGAAATAAGAAGAAGAAGAAGAAGAAGATTAATTAGGTAACCCGATTAACCCATAGACGGGAGGATCCTTGCTCACGCGGTTGAGTTATTGGCGTCCACGGTCGGTTAAGCGACCCGCCGCGTCACGGAATTATCCATGTGCGACGGCCTACAATTCTGGGGAGTCTGGTGGGAACCGACATCGCTTCGCCCACCTAGTGGTCTTCTCACCCGACTCCCGGCCCGCAACAGTTTGGTGTCAGGAGTGGGACAGACCCATAAAAAATTTGCGGGATTCGAACCCGCAACAGTTTGGTGTTAGGAGTGTTACGAATCCCGAAAAATTTTTTTACGGGATTCGAACCCGCAACAATTTGGTGTCTGGAATGGGATTCGAGCCAGGGGTGTGCTGAGCAACCCCCCCCCCCCCCAAATTAAGAGCAGGATTCAAATTCTATTTGATTATCGGTACAGACCATGGCGGACCAAGACAAGCTGGTTCAGGTGGGTTCTGAAACAATGTTAGAGGAATCCATGGCTCAGGACAACACTTTTCAGGGAGATTATTCCCTGCAGCCATACCCAGAGGTAACATTGGGGGCAACTATGACAGTGACAATGCTTGGGCACCCCCTGCATCAAATTTCCCCCACAGAGGACCTAGTGATCCCTATCGGATCCACACCCAATCATAGCAGATTGGCTCCGCCAAAGCCATTGGACACAAACAAGTTGATGTAGATAATGAAACAAATGACGGAGCGCATGGAACTGGGGCGAAACCAACAGAGGAGTGATATGAAAAAAATGGATTGGAATATACAAACAATGAAGGCGGAGCTGGCAGAGGTAAAGGGCGAAATGAAAAACATGGACCAGAGATCAGTACAGTACGTGAGGAAATGAACGGGGTGAAAGAGTGTGGAAGGTGTTTGGACCGCAACGAAGACAGGTAAGGAAGAAGTGACGGATAAAATAATGGCGGTTGGAGGAGAAGTGGATAAATTCGGACAGAGGATGATGAACATAAAGAAAGGACAAGGGCAATTAAAAGTGGAGATTGGGAAAAACACAACCGTGATACAAAATTCAAAATAAGGCAAGCAGGAAGCAAAGGGGGAATTGGGGGCCGTAAAGGAAGAGTGCAAAATGAGACACAAAGGAATTACGAAAATGGTTAAAGAGATGGGACAGAAGGTTGAGACGAAGAATCAAGAAATGGGGAAGTGATTAAAGAAACACGAGGACGAGACAAAGGAGTGTTATAGCATAGCAAAGGGGGAATTAATAGACACAAAGGGAGATAGAACGGGTAAAGGATGAATTACATAAAGTAAAAGAGGAGCAAACACAGATAGAGGGGAATATAAGGGACATTAAGGTGGAGCTTGTGGAATGTCTTGAGACCCAATGTAAGGGACAAGATGGCCTCCTTCAGGAACAGAGGGAGAGAATACGCTCCCTCGAAGCAGACCTTGACCAGGTGAGTCCAGTGAAGGTTAGGCTGTGTGAGGTGAAGCAGGCGCATGATGTGAAAGGGTACATGCCAAGTTTGGGGGGCGGGGGGGGCGGAGACTCCGGGGTCTGTTGGGCTAACGCAAGTCCCCAGTGTGATTGTGCCGGAGTATGTTAGATTGCGAGTAATATGGCATGGTCGAGTGCACAAGACGGTGTGGGGTGCGCATCGACCCAGACGGGGTTGACGAATTGTCCGGGCGAGTGGCTTGGGCTCCGCGGAGGTAAAGCATCACCGAAATCCGGAGGGTCCGCCCCTGCATTTGTCCCTCAAGGATTGGTGAGTGGGGCTAGGAACCCGGGAGGCCAGATGGTGCTGCTAACTCCATACAACGGAAAGACCAACCTGAGGGCATATTTGGCCCAATTTGAGCATGTGGCCAGGGGTAATGGCTGGAGCAAGGACGATAATGGGATCCATCTCGTGGCGGCACTGCGCGGCGCGGTGGCTGAGATCCAGACCACTTTGCCCCCGGGAGCAATGACGTTGGCAGGCCTCCCTTCGGCCCTAAGTAATCGATTCGGAATAGAACAGCAGAGCGAGCTTGTTAAAGCTCAGCTCAGTGGGCAAAAACGGCAACCTCATGAGAAAATGGGGGATTTCGCTTGTGACATTTGCCGCGCAGTGGGAATCACGCATGCGAACATGGCAGCACCCTACCAGGAAGACCTTGCCCTGGACCATTTTATCCAGGCTCTTGCGGACACCGGGCCCTGCTGATGCTATTTCGGCCGGAAAACCTCCAGAAGGCGGCTGACACTGCCGCCCGATGGGAGGCAGTGAAGCCGCCAGCCAGAGAGTCCGAGCACCATGTGATAACTCTGTCCGGCAGGTGGGCCCCGTGGACAGCTGTGAACCTGGAGCCGGGACTGGTCTTGGCACCCGAGCGGAGCTAGAGGGAATGGTCCAGGACATGGTCGACTGCCGGTTGGCAGGGTCTGGACCATGGCAAGTGGCTCGCAGGAGGACACCTGGTGGGCCATTGGTAAATACCCCCAATTCAGAATGAAGGGGGGTGCAATTTGGAACATCAGAGGCATGCACCATATCCGGTTAAGTGCTATAACTGTGGACGAGTGAGCCACCTGTCACGGGAGTGGAGGGCCCCGCGCATGGAGAGACCCCGACCCACCAGACCACAAACTCCGCCCCGAGCAGACTGGACGATCCGGCCCCCGACCCCGTCCCCCACCCCCGCCAGTCCCAGGGAAACTAATGAGTGCTGAGCATATAGGGCTGTGTTCGGCAGAACCATATGGGAAAGAGCCCTCACTGCTGCGACAGGTCATTTATTGTGGCCAAATTGGCACTGGTAGTTTGACAATTAGGTGCAAAATACCCGGCGTAGGGGTAGACGCTGTTGTGGACAGAGGAGCAAGCGCCACAATCATCAGCCCTGTGGTCCTTAATTCGAGTGTAGATGGTTGGGATGATATCCACCGTCTGCAAAATCATAGTTTTCAGCTTGCTACCAGGGCAACGGCCCCCATCATAGGGCATGGTTTCGTGACCCCTAAATTGGGCTCAGTTTAAAAAAAAAAATAGAAGTTTTGGTGGCGGAGGTGTGCGACCCATGTCTAATAGGGTTAGATGTGCTGACCGCCGATGGTTGCAAAATCAACTTGGGCCGAGGAGTCATGCAGATGGGTATTGAAGAGTTGCTGTTGGGGGGCATGAGCACGAATGAGAAGGTGGAGCTGGAGGCTCCCAACTCCGTGATCATTCCCCCCGGGTGCCGGGGCAATAGTTCTGGCACGGTGGCGGGCTCACCAAACCTGGCAGAGACCGTGTGGCCTGGTCAAACTACTGGTGGGGCAATCGACCCCGGATTTAGTCGTGGGCCGCACCCGAGTAAAGATCGACAGGCCTGTCGTGCCCATCAGAGTAATTAATGTGAGCACGGAACCATGCACTATTGGACGGGGCACGAAGGTGGCAGACTGTATCCCAGTGGCACAAGTCGCAGAGCTGAGGGACGATAACATCGAGTCGGACCGGCCCCAAAAGGGGTCTTTAGAACATAGTTGGAATTGACCCGATCCCATTTGCGAGATGGTAAATCGGAGTAGTGTAGATTTAGAGCATACCCAGCGGGAGGCCTTACACAAAGTGGTTGACCAACATATAGAAATCTTCTCCTTGTCACCCGAGGATATTGGACGTACGGGTCTGGTGAAACATCAGATTCACACCGGTGGGGCCCGGCCTGTCCATTAGCCTGCTCGACGGCTCCCTTGGGGCAAGAGAGAGGATGCTGATGAACAGGTAGAAAAGATGCTCAATGCAGGTGTCATTGAACCCTTGGGAAGTCCTTGGATGTCACCGGTTGTGTTGGTTAAAAAGAAGGATGGGACCACGTGTTTCCTGCGTGGACTATCGCCAGCTTAACAACGTGACACTCAAAGACTCCTATCCCCTGCCTAGAATTGATGATACCCTTGATGCCGTTTCAGGCTCTAAATGGTTCTCAACTTTAGACTTCAAGAGTGGATATTGGCAGGTGTAGATAGATAAGATGGGGAAGGAGAAAACATCATTCTCCACAGGAAAGGGACTGTATCAGTTCACCGTAATGCCGTTCGGTTTGTGTAACGCCCCCGCCACCTTTGAACCATTGATGGAGCGTGTGCTGAGCGGCATGCCACGGCAATCATGCCTGGTGTACCTGGATGATGTCCTGGTACACGCTAAAACATTTCCCAAGGCCATAGCCAATTTGGACCAGGTGTTTGGGTGCCTCAGGCAGGCAGGGTTGAGGTTGAGCCCGGGGAAGTGCACTTTGTTCGCAAAAGAAGTGGTCTATCTCGGACATCTGATAGGCCGTGATGAGGTGAAAACTGACCCAGGTAAAATTACAGTGGTAGAAGAGTGGCCCGTACCTCGTAAGATCAAACAGGTACGGGATTTTTTGGGTCTCTGCTCCTACTGCCGGCGCTTTGTGGTAAAATTTGCGGACATAGCCAGTCCCCTTCACCGGCATACAGAGAAGGGGTCGCAATTTAATTGGACAGAGGAATGCCATAAGGCCTTCCTCAAATTAAAGGGGTGTTTGACATCCACACCCATTTTAGCATACCCCACTGATGATGGGATGTTTAACCTGGGCACGAATGCAAGCCAGGAAGGATTGGGTGCAATCTTGTCTCAGACACAGGGGGGTGTGGAAAGAGTGATCGCATATTACAGTCGGGCCATGAGTCGGCCCGAATGAAATTACTGCGTCACTTGCAAGGAGCTATTGACTATGCTATCTGTCATGAGCCATTTCCACCCGAACCTGTACGGGAAGAAATTTTTGGTTCAAACTGACCATTCCTCCTTGCAATGGCTCTTACGGTTCAAGGAACCAGAGGGCCAAATTGCAAGGTGGTTGGAAAAGTTGCAGAAGTACGATTTTAATGTGACCCATAGAGCCAGTAAGGCTCATGGGAATACCGATGCACTCTCTTGACGCGCTTGTCTGGGAGAAAACTGGAGATTCTGCATGAGGCACGAGGATAGGGACCAATTGGCGGACACCTTCCAAAAGCTCCTCGCCCGTGCTGCCCGGGTGGTAGGCCCAATTTTTCCACTAACCGCGGACGAGGAATTTGGCAATCTGGCGTGGAGCACAGCCCAGCGGGAAGATCCATGTTTGGGCCCATGTATGAGTGGGTCCGGGTAGATAAGAGACCCAATGGGGAGGAGGTCACCTCATTTGGAGTGTGAACGAAGGCATACTGGGCTCAATGGAAAACCTTGGCAATGAGATATAACATCTTGCACCGTAAGTGGGTGGAGATCCCCTGTGAAAGAACTTTCTGGCTAGTGATAGTCCCCGACCAATTCAAGACCACAATTTTAGACCAGGTGCACGGTACCCGCCCCAGCGGCCATTTGGGCAAAACAAAAACATCTCGGGTCCGTCGGCGGTTTTATTGGGTCAATATTGGGCGCGATATACAGAACTGGTGTCGATCATGCGACGCCTGTACTGCCAAAAAGGGACCGGCACGGAGGATGAGGGCCCCGCTTAAACTGCATCAGGTTTCGGCCCCCCTTGAGCGAGTGGCCATGGACATTTTGGAACCACTGCCCCCCACTCGCCAAGGTAACCGATACATCCTCGTAATTATGGACTACTTCACTAAATGGCCGGAGGCCTATGCCCTTCCCAACCAAGAATCCGGGGTTGTGGCACAGGCCTTCGTAGAAAGTTTTATATGTCAGCACGGGATACCGGAGGAGCTGCACCACAAGGCTGATGATTGTGGCGCTTGCTCCTGTGTCCACCACGGCGTCTACACCGATCAGGGACAAAATTTTGAAAGTGAATTGCTAAAAGAAGTGTGCAGTCTCCTGGCAATTCGAAAAACCCGGACAACGCCCCTAAGGCCACAATCTGACGGAATGGTGGAAAGGTTCAATAGAACCCTGATACAGCAATTGGCACTCTTTACCACCACAAACTTCTCCCGTATTTGCTAATGGAGTTCCCGACCGAACGAGTCAGCATGGAGCCACCACTTGCAGCCCAGCGCTGCTCATGTATGGACGAGAGCTGCAGGCTCCCGTCGATTTGCTGTGCGGCTCGATGCCTGATCGTCCCGATAGACCCCCAGGGGAGGGCTACGCACGTCAGTTGGAGGAAGGCATGGAACAGGTCCATGCCTTTACCCGCCGCCAACTCCAACAGGCGGGTGTGAAAATGAAGCGCAGGTACGACCACCGGAGCCAGGCGAGTGAGTACTCTTCGGGGATGAAGATTTTGTTCTTCAATCCCTGGAGGAGGAAGGGCAAATGCCCGAAACTCGCCTCGCCCTGGCAGGGCCCGGGGGTCGTCCTGGCACAAATTAGTGACGTGGTCATCAAAATCAATATGGGGCCACAGGCCCTCACCCGTAACGTTCATGCGGACTGCATAAGACCCTATAAGGGAGACCTTGCACCCTCATGGATTGACCAGACTGAAGGAGCCGGAGCTAGGGCAACCGCCCCCACGGGGGTGTAAAGCTCGTTGAGCCTTGCCATGAGTAGACGGAGGATGGAGCGAACATCCTTGCTCAGGGCAAAGGAGCATTAGTTAGGATAAGGGTTTGGCGTTAGGTAGCCCGGCCTTATGGGGGCATGAGCAGTCCTCCATGGGGCCTGGTAACATCAGTTAGGGGAAATGTAGGATAGAATTTAGGAATGGATTGGAGAACAAGGACAGATATGGAACGTGTTGTGGGGACATAGCTTCGCGATAGAGTTAAATGGAATGTGCATTAGAATAAGAGATGACGGAGAGCATGAGTTAGTTAGGGGGACGTAGTTATTAGAGTGTTGGAGTGAATTGAAAAAAAAACAAACATGATGAGTGAATGTGGGTTAGCGGGCCCGAGTGTGAAACGAGTGAATGTGGAATGCATGGTGCGAATGAATGATTGGGGGGAGGAGTGAATCCCACCCAAGAGAACCCGAGGTTAGTGTAATGTTAGTTAGCGGGTTAGTTCAATTAACCAAAAGGATGTCGTTTTCTTGTTGGTGTTGAACGAAGGCACGAAACCTTTTGCAGGGTGTAGGAGACTATTGACCAGCTGGGAGCATGGCTGGTGAAATTTGCATACTGAGTAGAGGGCACCCAGGGCACCGAAGTAGTCGGCCAGAGTAGGCCATGGGTCCAAGCGACTGAGTTAGTGTAATGGGCACGGGTACTCAGGGGAAAAGGACCCGGAACGCCAAAATGCCACGTGGGCATCGACGGGGAAAATGCCAGGAAGGGTATTCCCCACGTTCATAGGCTCGGAAACAGCCTCAGCAACCCGGGGGTTCCGAAGATCGAGTTCGGCAGGTGGGTAGACCTGCCAGTGGAGCCACGCTGGCCAGCCACGAAATTGGGCAAGAGCACGGGAGAAAATTTGTGGGCCAGGCCCAAATTAATGATGAACACCAACACAGGTGACGGGAATCGTGGTTGCTAGAACCGATAGTTTAAAGAGACAGACGTGTTGAAAAGTCCCAGGGATAGATTAAAGTTTAATAAATGGTAGGATAGATAGGAAACGTGTACCCCTTCGCACCATCCATCCCTTCACTGTTCGTAGGCCGCTGGACTCCCCTTGGAAATTTCTGAAACCTGTGGGAGCTATTCTGAGGCTGCATTGGGCCTCGAGACAGATTCACTTGTCTCTTCCTCAAACCTTTCAAAATGGATCTTAGGGATTGGGAATAGACAATTAGGACGGTTTAGTCGAACAAAGACGATATGGGGGTTCGGGACACACATAATTATGACTAACAAAAATCTAAATTTAGTTGTTTTTTGTGACAACCGAATGGGCGTGGGTATGGACAAGGACAGGCATAGGCAATAGGATGGGGGAAGACCGTAGGGTAGGACCGAGCCCGTCTTAGGACCGGCCAATGTCACCATACTCCCTCCATAACCTCACGAGACCACACCGAGGCCGGCCAGCTTCATGTGCCGACCTGTTGTACTGTCGCACCTTACCTGACTCCATTTGCCATACCTACCCATGCCTTTATTTGCTTGCCACATCACTCAACGTTACCTTGTGTGCCAGGACCATCTGTGTGGAAATGTTTGCAAGGACTGCCCTGCATGCAGCCGCGTTACCAGGGACTGCATTTGTGCAGCCCGGACATCTTGTTGTGTATAAAGGCCAGTTCAAATGGACTGTGAGACGGCGCGTGGCCTGCCGTATTCGGGTGAGTTGCCTACAGCAGCCAGGAAAACAAAACAAACAAAAAAACAACAACAAGCAAAAGACCATTGAGGGCCCTGAAGACGCCTGATCATTGGTTGCCTGCTGCTGCACACATCCCCGAATGCTGCCTTTATTTTGCTCTCTCCTTAAGTCACATCCCTGGGCCATGGGTAATGTAAATATTAGAAATGTATGTGGTTCTAACCCACCTGTTTGTTTGTTTAGTTCAAATTTCCAGAAATGTAGATAAGTTGTCCGCACGAGTCTGTTAGTTTAGTTACGCAACGCACTCGGTTATTTGTTTTTGGGACATGTATTCGAAATGTCGCACTCAGGGATCTGTAGGTAAAATGTACTCGGGGAACCTACACCTACATGCAACACGAACGTTAATGACTCGGGTCGAGTCGAGCAAAAGGGAGGGGGGTAGTGTTGCAGTTCTCGAAACCGCATGCATACAACAGATAGCTGTCCGAAGACAGTTATTCCATTATACGTGTAGATAGTCCCTTTCCTTTTGTTTAGCAGGACAAAAACAGAGTGTGTTGTGACGATCTAATAGCTGGGGTTGCTTAAATCATTTTCTTCTTCATTTCGTCCCCACTCTTCTTTTCGTCTGATTATTCCTGAGGTAAATCAGCCACGTGCGCCTTCGCTGTGACGAAACTGCTGCACAGAGCCCTCGTTCCCGTGCGAGCCCTAAACTCGGCGTGTGCGGCGAGTTTTGTGGTGCACTTGGCAGTGCGGGATTATCGACTCGGGCTTCCGATGGTCTGGGGGAGGATTGCCGATTGCAGAAAAAGGCATGCAAATGAGTGTGTCTTAAGAGGCTGCACAAATGGTGTTTTTCACAACACAGGAAACACAGCCAGCACGACACCCATGCTGCACGGAAACGCGTATGGAGGCCGATAAAGACGTCTCCACGCCATGTCTGGTGGAATACGAGTGTGTGGCGTAGAAGCGGCTTGTTCCTTTTCAACCTCAATATCCGACACATATTGGTGTTCGCCCCACACACACGCTAGCGGAGTCGTGTGAACGTGAGCGCTGGCCACATGCGTAATGGCCGAACTGCGCGCGCTGTATGGAATGTGTTCAAAGGCAGACACGTACACCACTCGTGAAACGTGCATGGATTTATCCATGGCGATGTACCTTCGGCCCTCGTTGGCAGCAGCGGATTCTCCACGGATGGTGAACGTCTTCTTGTCTCTATGGCCAGCGAAGCTGCGATCGAGCTGGGGAATGTACAGTACGGGCCACGTTGGCATGCGCGGAGCGATCCCGTTGATCAACGCTGGTCGAACGCCCGAGCAGGCATGCGGGACCCTCGACCGGTCACCCGGGCACGGTCCGGGGTTTTTTGCAGGACGATTCACGTGCCAATTTCGGTGTGGGCGATTCGTGTCATGTCGTGGGGTCGGAGCGAAATATGTTCGCTGTCTGGGATGGCCTTGCCACAAACGAAGGGAGGTGGTTTCCAGCCCAAGTTAGCGGGCCACGTGAGGGGTCGGGGCCAATCGGAGCGCCCGATTCAGGTGATGACGTTTCGATTCTGGGTGGCCCTCCCCACATGCAGTCGGAACTACCAATGCCTAAGCAGTCCCTCTGCCTTGCTCTTTTCTCTTTCTCCGCCTCTCCCACTCTCGTCTCGCCTCGTCGACACCGCCACGACACGCCTCCTGCTGTCTGGACTCCGCCTCCTCATCTCCGCCCACACGACGTCGACCCCACCCGCCTCCCTGAACCCACTGACCACTCCGTCTTCGCACTCTGGACTCCGCCCCTTCTCCACTCACGCTCCTCCTTTCCGAATACAATCTCCACACGTGCGGCTGAAGCCAGAGACAACGCGCCCACTGTCTGCTAACACACCACTGAGCACCCCCCCCCCCGCCTGGAGACGTATTGGTGGTGCGTCGTGCTATCACGCACAAAGGTACAGAGAACGTAGCCTCAACTCCTTTCCCTTCCTGGTTCAAAACTCCCTCTTCATCCGGTGTGTGTGTGTGTGTGTGTGTGTGTGTGTGTGTGTGTGTGTGTGTGTGTGTGTGTGTGTGTGTGTGTGTGTGTGTGTGTGTGTGTGTGTGTGTGTGTGTGTGTGTGTGTGTGTGTGTCCTGGTGCCTGTCTGCTTAAGTAAGACCACAGAAGATCGTTATTATCTTGCCAAAACGAAGTTTTTGCAAGGTATGTTAGTCAGCTTGTATGTTTTATTTTATTTTATTTTTTTTTGTCTGTAATCACGTATAAAAAATTCTGCAGAGCACAGTTATCATTGGAAATTTTTGTAACTTCGCATATCAGAGGCCTATTGAGGTCCCTTTCAGCGCACAAAATTTTGAAGGTCAAGGTCAAAGGTCAAAGTCACTGTCGCAAATCAGGGGAGTCGACAAAACCCTTATTTGTTGAGTAATTTTGATCGGATCGTCTTCAAACTTCATGGGAATATAGTTCATGGTCTGGCGCTCAGCTGATTAATTTTTGGTGGCGATTGGCCTTGACCTTCATGTTTTTTTTTGTCTGTAATCACGTATAAATCACTCTGCAGAGCACAGTTATCATTGGAAATTTTTGTAACTTCGCATATCAGAGGCCAATAGAGGTCCCTTTCAGCGCATAAAATTTTGAAGGTCAAGGTCAAAGGTCAAGGTCACTTTGTCCCAAATCAAGGGAGTCGACGAAACCCTTATTTTTTGAGTAATTTTAATCGAATCGTCTCCAAACTTTATGGGAATGTAGTATATGGTCTGGCGCTCAGCTGATTAGTTTTTGGTGGCGATTGTCCTTGACCTTCATGGTTAGCACCTGAGGTCAAACATATTTGACCCCAAGGTCAAATTTTCAAGTTTTAGGAACCATATCGTGTAGTACCTCAAATTGAACAGCTCTGAGTGCTTTCTAGATATGTCAAGCTTGAGACATTATGATGTCATTTGGTGATGTTATGAGGCAAACACCTATTTTTCATGGTTACTCTGTAGAACGATTCTCATCGGAATTTCTCGGAGGCAGATATTCCTCAAGGAGTCGCTCCTGGTGGATAGCAGCTCTGTTCACCTCAGTGTGACCTTAAAGAAGTCACACGTGGTCACCTTTTGGCAAGATACGGGTCACCCTGCGGGTGACATTAGTTTTATTGTTATTATTGTTATTATTTTCACATTAAGTCTGCTCTGTGTCCCCTTTTGTAAGTTGACTGTTAATAAATTATATATCATTAGGAATGTTCCCTGCTCGTTTTTGTCTTTTCTTCCATTGATCCAGCATGGTCCGAATCCTAGCTTAGCTGGGACTTTATTCCCAACGATCCGTTCCTTTTAGCCGGTACATCCTTGGCAGTGTTGCTCGGCTGCATCCAATCCGGAAAAGTGATTCGGTCCAGTAGAGTGATCTGGTTCGGACAAGGCGTACAGAGGGCGTGATTCCCGGTAATTAAACCACGTGATTAATTAGGTAACCCGATTAACCCATAGACGGGAGGATCCTCGGTCACGCGGTTGAGTTATTGGCATCCACGGTCGGTTAAGCGACCCACCATGTCACGGAATTATCCATGTGCGACAGCCTACAATTCCGGGGAGTCTGGTGGAAAGTGATATAGCTTCCCCCATCCAGTGGTCTTCTCACCCGACCCCTGACCCACAATTATATATTTATATATGGATACTTTGAGCTCACCCTGGGAGGATTCTGAAACTTGCATATGAATATATACATATATATATATATATATATATATATATATATATATATTTTATTACAGTTGGTCGTTTGTCTTTCCATATGAGTATGAGTAGCCTAATTGTGTTGTAGCGATTCATTAAGTCATTATTGTTTTATTTTATTTTGTGAATATTTTAAATAAAGCAAACATGTGATTCTAATAGCCATTCAGTTGTGTCCTTCCACAGAGCCAATGGATGTGAGGGTATGCTGGAAGGCTAGTACAAATGGGAGCTCATCATCACGACACGTTTGAAGCTCATGTGCCTTTACTTTCAAGCCTTTTCTTATTCCTATTCATGAGTCGCTCAACATGTGATTATTTAATCGTGACTTTTGTTCGACATTACCAAGACGATTGAGCGAAGTCGATTTCGTTGGTTTGGCTCAACAAACACAATGACAACGAACGATTCTCCTCTTTTGCTTTCTTTCTTCGATGCCATTTTCAATGCCAAAAAAATCCTTCCCTCATCAACCACTGAAGAGACGACAAAGGTGTAATCATCAGCCGGACTTCATTTACAACATGCCATTGCATTTTAAATGCGAGTGATATTTCTTTTGTTCTGGTTTAAGCATCATCATCATAACTAGCACACTGAAAGGAATAATCACCACAGTGTTAATAAATGATTGTAAGGTATACTCACAGAGTACCCACCCTATGGGCGATCTCGTTCCAAGCATGCAACATGTTCTTCTGATGCATACCTTTATTTGGGCATTGTATAGGCATGTGACAGCCCTGTATCGGAAAAATAAATAACCCTGATTATGTGCATGAAGCAAAAACATACTTCCAGCTTATAATTCAAAACACCTCACTGCACAGGAAAATGAGGGGACAGCAATACTGTACTGCAAATTGTAGAGACTTGTAATACCCTCCCCCATCTGGAGGCAATGCTACACGATACACATTTACATAGAGAATTTGCGTCGACCCCCCCTTCTTCACCACCCTCACGACCACCGGAAAATACAAAAACACCCCTATACATTAATTGGGGTGATGCTGATCCTCTGGAGCAAGTCTGGATGCAATTGCATCAGAACTGTCGGAGCAGGAGCCCCACAAACATACACTGGTCCGTGAATTATAGTAAGGACGAGCAAATACCACCTGTCGCTTCACTGATGGGAATACTAAAGGGGGGAGGGAGAAAAAGAGGAGGAAAGATGGAGAGAGGGGTGGGGAAGAGGGGAGAAGAGACAAGACTCTGTGTCCACAGACAAACACCGCCCGGTCCTGTCCGGAGACAGCAGATGGATAGAACATGTTATACTTTATGACACGCACGCACGCACACACACACACACACACACACACACACACACACACACACACACACACACACACACACACACACACACACACACACACACACACACACACACACACACACACACACACACACACTGTATTAGTGCTTGGCCAATATCGGTAATTCTTCAGGAATCCGCACATTCGAGTCAGTGTGATTACCAGCTGAAGTTCATACTGCATTTAACCCAAAAAACTTGAGTCGCTTTCACCCTTGTTTTGGGGGAATTTTAATATACAAATTATAAAAACAATGTTGCATTATAGACGTTTCAGGGAGATGTGCATCAACATTAATCTTTATAAACAGCTGCCAATCGTCATGACGGGTGGAAAAAAAATAATAGGCTCTGTAATTTCGAAAACACGTTCATACGGCAAATGGCTCAGAAATCGGGTGTTTTAAAATATATTTTGCTTTGAAATTCACAAAGAGAAACATATAACCTTTGTAAATCATGTACCTTCACCTTGTTGCAACTGCCGACTGTAAATCCCGATCTGGACGTGTCCGGCACGAACTACCGACACAAACTGTACCGCTATCTGTTTACGAACTGTAAATGTTTACGAACATAAAAAGACACGAACTGTTTACGAACTGTAAATCCCGACACGAACTGTACCGCTATCGACTGTGGAGCGCTCTGCAAGTGGCTTAAGGACTCAAGCAAGCACTCCACTTAAATGGTAGATAAGGAATGATTGGTCAGGCTGTGGCTGTATACCATTGATGAGCCCTTTAACTTTAAAGCCGGTCTTCACCGCACATGCAGCAGTTTTAGGAATTAAATGAATTCGTTCAAATAATGACTTTATCCACAAAGGAGTTGCTGTTTCATGTAGAACAACCATGGAGACCACAAAATTTAATTGCCCGGAAAATAAACATTGCAGATAATCCACCATGTTGCCTGCTCGTCTGTGCACGCGTCAAGTGGTGCATCGGTTCGGGATCCACACAAACATTATGACTTTATTTTGCAAAATCCGTTTTTTTTTTTTTTACGAGATTTGCTTGGATTCCCTGTGGAGCACCTCGTGAAACCTCTGAAAATATAGACACAGATCTGCAGACGCTATGGATAGGCAGTCCCTCTGGGGGACATGGCACGAGGTCAAGCAATGAATGTATTAAATCATATGGCTCAATGAAGCTGGTTAATTTTGGCACATTCCAAAAATTTCTGTTCACTCAATATAATTTTACAAACAGCAGAAAAAGATAAGTTTAATCGTTTGGAAATTTGACATTTTTTTGTGTCTGTATGGAGGAGGGAAAATAGCCTTGCTTGCTTAAAGTAAATAGGTATATCGGCCTAGTTATAAGACTCGTTATTTCTTTTAATTATCAGATTTCACAACAGATTTTGACACTGATTTATTCCGTATGATATCCGATCCTCAAAACCGAAATCATATTTCGATGATGTACGCTAATTATTCCGTGAAAGTGGATCATGGAAAATCGTATCATAGAATGCATGAAATCGCTCCAAGCTCCTAATTTGAAAAGTCATAGTGCTTACAAAAGTGATGTATAGAGCGATTTGTAGCCATGGTGAACAGGAATTCGATAATATGAGTGAGGAAAGTGAAAAAAGAAAAACTTTATCGTTAAGAAATTGTTGCGGCCTGTTCGAAGTCGAGGCATGTTTGAGCAGGCCCCAAAAACATGTCTGCTTCAGACCCCAGCGAGGTTACCTCGGATACGCATTTTGACCCCATGGAGAGCGGTGACTGAGGATGCAAAATCATATAAAGGATAGAATTACATACTGCTGTTAATCATCTTCAAAAGGGGTGTTTTAATTAACCCAAACCTCCAATTTTCACTCTTACACTTCCTTTGAGTGTGCAAAATGATAGACACAGACATAGACACAGATGATGGTGTGCAAAAGTTTCAGGTTGCAAGGTTTTATGGTTCTGGAGTTATGGAGTAGACACATTGACACACACTCACACAATGACATTGATTAGTGTAGATTGTGAACCGTGGTGTCTCCGTGCGTTTGTCTGTCTCCTTTTTTACTGTGGTCGCTTCCCATGTTTGAAAAGCTCAACATTCATGTTTGAAATCATGGGAGAACAGGCATGAATAACGTTTGAGCCAAATTTTATTTCACAAGCATGATGTTTTGCCCTTTTCGACAAATTGAACCTCTGCTGCCCTATGTTGCATCACCATTTTGCAGTGGGTGGGATAAGTAGCTCAGAGCTTTGGCTCTTGAGTGAAACCAAGACTGCAACACAATTAACCTTTTTACAGTCCATTAATTAATATTTAAATTGATAGATTAACCGAAACTTCTCTGTCATTGTGGAGGGGTGCCCAGTTATACATATTACACACACACACACACACCTGATCATATGTAATGCAAGCTTGACGTGCTGGGATTGTGTGTGCTTCGTGCTGTACTTGGGTTGCTGGCATCGAACAAGTCGAGGCGGGGAGCACGAGGTCTCAACCGCAGTGAGCTGATTAAATGGGGTGGGGTTCCACGTCTGTCCCAGCCAAGTCCATTAAGAAATCGGTGCAGACTGCAAGCGCTCGCCACGGTTATCATGTGCTCCCGAGATGCGCGACCCGCAGGTCCGTAAAAGGTACCTCCATGGTTCTGGACCTCTTTCAGTCATGTGCAAATGTTCTTTTGTCGATATTGGTTTGCTCTTTTTCCACTTTATAACTTACAATTCGCCTTTGTAGATTTCACTTGTTCTTGCCTGTGATGTAGTTCATTTATTTCATAAAGTATTATTTATAACTTTCGTGAACATTCATTTTGAAGATGTATCTATTTTTGGAAATTCGTCTTTTGATTTAATGTGCGGAAAACTTCTTTGCTTGGAGAGTTTCGTGTTCTGAAGTGCCCTTTTTTGCCGGTGCTCTGCGCATTGTTTTGCGGAACGGCTGTGTTCTGTTTTTTTTCTTTTTTTATACATGCCCTCGACTCGTGGAAGAGCAATGACACAGAACAAAATCAGGACACAACATAACAAAGGGAACTGCAGGAGAAAGGGGAAAACACCAACAGCAGGGCAGAGGGAGAAAGCAGATGGAGATGGACAAACAAAGGATGCAAGTAACGATGAGGGGTAAGGGAGAATGCAAAGGGTGGACAATATGGATGCATTCCGGTGTCCTGCACATTGTTTTGCCGGTTTGTGTTGTAGAAGCCTAAATCCTCGGTGGTGTAATGGTGAGAGTGTCCCTTCTAAGTCTGGGAGTTCAGGTGGTTCGAACCCTGGCCGAGTCATACCAACGACTTTGAAAATGGTACCTACTGATTGCTTGCTTGACATTCAACATTTTAAAAGGATAGAGTACAGGCAAACAAACATAGGTTGGTTATAATAGCGTAGGCTTTGATGGGCCTAATGGTCTCCTGCGTCAACGTTCCTTGAAAGGGAACTCTTATTATTAATGTGCACAACACATCTCTCGCAAATGTCTTCAATGTGTGAATTTTGTGATGTCATGTTATATGTACGCATTTTCTAATCAACTCGAAAACAGGACGGAGAGTAAGTGGGAACCCACAGTAACCTAACGACATGTGCTTACAGGTCCATTGAGACCCGTACAGAATGAAAGCATGAGGGCAGTCCACCACGGAGCTACCTCCAGCCCGGTCGGCAAAAAGAATTGTTCGGGCATGATTTTGAGAAAACGCCTGAGACACCAGAGGCAGCATGATGGGACCTCCAATCATTGGAACAACACCATCAACATCAATGTTGGAGGCTGCAAACGTCAGGTGGACAACAGCACAATCTTAAGATTCCCTCAGACACGCCTTGGGCAACTGTTGATTTGCAAATCGTTGGAGGAAAGACTTGGACTTTGCGATGACTACAACATGGCTGATCATGAGTTTTACTTCGACAGAAACCCAATGATCTTTTCCTATATCCTCAATTTCTATCATACTGGTCGCTTACACGTGATGGAAGAACTGTGTGCCCACTCGTTCAGCCAAGAAATAGAGTATTGGGGTATCCAGGAAGCTTTCATTGATGGCTGTTGTAGCTATCGTTACCATGAGCGCAAGGACGACTTTATGAGGCAAGACCTGGATGAAATAAGCCAGAGTTCAGAGGCGACCATCGATGAATCGATGTTGGATCGAGTCGTTAAGAAGTTTCCAGTATCACGCTGTGGCCGAATACGCCATTGTCTTTGGTTGAATCTTGAGAACCCAGTCCACTCGTGTTGCGCAAAGGTCTTCGCCTTAACCTCCCTGGTCATGGTTCTCCTCTCTATCGCCTCCATGTGCATTCACAGCATTCCAGAGTATAATCCTTCAAAAGTCAATGGAAAGGAAGTTGACAACCCAATTATTTCGGCCATAGAGAACTTCTGCATCAGTTGGTTTACCTTGGAATTGTTGCTCAGAGTATTTGCGACTCCAGATCATCAAACATTTTGGAGAAATGCTCTTAATATTATTGACTGTGTCTCTGTACTGCCTTTCTATCTTACATTGCTCATCGATCACCTGGTAGACAGTGAGATGGACCTGCAGAATGTGGGACGTGTTATACAGATCCTCAGACTCATGCGTGTCCTTCGTGTTCTCAAACTCGCCCGTCACTCTTTAGGACTTCGCTCGTTAGGTGCCACCCTGACGCACAGCTACGACGAAATTGGAGTGCTGTTGTTATTCCTCACTGTTGGAATCTCCATGTTCTCCGTGCTTGTTTTTGCAGTCGAGAAAAATGAGCTTGAGTCAGGTCTCTACACCATTCCTCTTTGTTGGTGGTGGGCCACCATCAGTATGACAACAGTGGGCTATGGGGACACTTACCCCATTACCTTGATGGGAAAAGTCGTCGGCACGGGCTGCATCATCTGTGGAATCTTGGTCGTCGCTCTGCCAATCACAATCATCTTCAACAAATTCAACAAATATTATCGTCTACAGAAGACCCTTGTGTTGCTGATGCAGCAGAGTAAAGGGACATCACATCTCACGTCCAGGAGAGACTGTTACATTCGTAAGTTCTCAACATTCACAAATTCTATTTCGTCTACCATGGACAGCATCACTAATATTGAGGAACCGAGCCCATAAACTAGAATTGCCTGCCGTTGAGGCAGCACTTGTTTGCTCATATTCTCGATCAAAATTCATCATATTCAGAACACATCTCTTGATCTCCTGTATATAACACTTTATATCCCTCGATGTGAAAAATGGTTTCAAAATCAGGAAAGTGGGGGTAAACTTAATTGGAAAACTCCTTTGATTCCATTTCCAGTTCATCAACAACAAATGGTTTTGCTGAATTGTGCAAGCAGCATTGTGGCTCCAAGTTGCGCCAGCACCAAGTTGAACAGGCCATTGTGCCAGCACCCTGACCAAATTAAAAATTCCTGCCCTGATCCATGGGGACACTGCCTCCGCATCCCAGCCCCACTTCTTCTTCTTGTGTCTGGCAGCTTGGCTGCCAGGTAGCTATCATTTTGGCGGGGCACAGCTATGCTGCTGTTACAGTGCCCCTATACCAGGAAACTGGTACTCATTTCGCCGAGCTCAGAAGGACGAAAGGCTGAGTCAACCCCACCTGGTGTTAATTCAGCACCCAACAGGGCTCGAACTCAGGACCCTAATATCCCAAGCCAGCCACCCTAACCACTAAACCAACACAAGGCTTGGTCAGCCCCCCCCCCCCCACCCACTACTCAGAATGATGAAAGCAACCATGTGCATGTGCATGATTGAATAAAAAATGAAGTCCATATGATTACATTTTAGACTCTGCATTAGAAAGTAGGCCGATTTATTGACATTTGATCCAACATTTAATGGTGTGCATATTCAATTTAAATTTTGCCGGAAATGTGTTTGAATTGGAGGGGTATTAAATAAACAAACAAACAACACTCATTTGTGTATGACTGAAGTTTAATGGGGCTAGAGTGGTCAATATTTTCTTGAACTCCTTGTCTTTGACTCTTAAGACTTGTCCATAATTTTTTTTCTGAATATATTTGTTTCTGTTATCTCATTGGCATGCATGCGCATTCCAAAATGTATTGAATTTGGTTGTTGTTCTGTACAAAATTAAAATACACCAGAGCGAAATCGATGATGCACCATCCCAAATCCCCAAGCTTCCCACTTAAAGCAATTGAAAGATGGCAAAAAGTTCCACCAGTAATGATCCAATATCAAATTTTGAGTTTCAAAAAATATATTCTGTTTTGACCCCTTTGATCCTGAGTCCCCATGCCGGGAACATGAACTGGGGGACAAATCGAAAAAAAATGTTACATATTCATGTGTCCTCCTACCCCCAAAATGTTGATTGCATATACAAGGTTTCATTAAAAAGAAATGTTTTAAAATATGCCTGCAATTGCATTTTATTTGTATCTTGTGAATATTACTTAACGCATGCACATGAGAGAATAGGAAACAACAACAACAACACAATACCATGGCAATTTGGAATCAGCGTCGTTGGCTATGACCCTTTTGCTTCCGGTTGTTTTTAAACGCTGTGCGATGGATAAACACGATTGGGTTTTATTTATATCTTGTGAATATTACTTAATGCGTGCACATGAGAGAATAGGAAACAACAACAACAACAACAACAACAACAACACAATACCATGGCAATTTGGAATCCGTGTCGTTATCTATGGCCCTTTTGCTTCCGTTTTTTTTTTTGCTTCTGGTTTTTTTTTTTTGTTTCTGGTTTTTGTGATGGGGAATGATGCATGCCGGGAGATAAAGGCATCGTCGGAGATATGAAAGACCCAAATAATATCAGACATGGTGTATATTTCCTCCACTGATTTTAATAAAGATATCTCCCGCCTCATCAAAAAATAATTTTTAATCGTGATTTACC
>NC_140969.1:49163284-49188284 GCF_056783735.1 Eptatretus burgeri
CGGTACCCACAGCAGGGCAAGAACGGTGGCGATGCTACGGTTGCGAGGTGTGACGGGAAGGTCGTGGCGGTTGTGGTGAAGCGGCGTTGTGGTTGGTGGTTGATGTTGTGGTTGTGGTGGTAATCATGGCGGTTGGTCCAAAATAAAGATAGTAAAAGAAAAACGGCTATCCTGAAGAGTCGCAGCACGCATAAATGACATGTATTCCCACTAGACAACGGGTTTGGGCCTAACTACACATATACTTGCCGAGATACCTCACCTAAGGGACCTGAATGGTGGTTTGCGAATTTGGTGACCACAACACTACCCCCTCCCCTTTTTACAGACTCGTCCCGAGTCGTCAAATTTTCGTGTGCCATCATGTGTAGTTTTCCCCTAGTACATTTTACCTACGGATCCCTGAGTGCGACATTCATGGTATTCGTGTCCCCAAAATAAATAACCTGAGGGCTGCGTAACTATCTAAACAAACTCACTCACACGGACGACTTAAATAAAATTGCCGGCGCTAAGACATACATGCCGGGGGCGCACTCATATGTACAGTACATCTTAACCTTAACTTACAAATTTTACACTAAACCATGGCCCAGGATCATTGAACTCTGCAAAAAGAAAGCAGTTAGCAGGGAGCCAGGCTGCCCGCATGCAGTCTCTGGCTCAAACAATGCAGGTGACAGGGAACGTGGCTGGCTGCTCACACGCAGTCCAAGGCCTTCACTTTTGAACTGAACACAGTGAACCACAACGGTGCATGGGCTGCACAAACGCAGTCTCCGTGCCAGCTCAAGTGGCACCCGCAACGAGCACAACGAATGGATGCATGAATGGATGGACGCAAAACACGGTGCACGGGTCGCCACTGCAGGCCCGTGTTGTAGCTGCCAACAGGGCAGTTCTTGCAGCTTGCAAACTGTTGCCTTGCGGATCCTGGCGCACATGGAAATGAACAGGGGGGGGGGGCAAAGCAAAAATTGAACGGGGCTGGTGAACGTGGGCAGTGGGCATGGCATGGCAAAGGTGCAGGCAACACAGCCCGCAGAAGAAGGCCGCTGCAGGCAAACACAGCCGGCAGATGAACTGGCCGGCACAGGCCTTGAAGTACCACAGCTGCAGATGATCCGGCCGGCACAGGCCTTGCAGCAACACAACAGCTGCCGACGATCCAGCCGGCACAGGCATTGAAGCAAAACACGGCCAGCCGATGGCACAGGCCTTGCAGCAAAACAACAGCTGCCGATGAAGTTGGCCGGCACAGGCCTTGAAGAAAAACAGCCAGCCGATGAAGCTGGCCAGCCTTTGCCGTTCAGTGGAGGTTGGTGGAGGGAGTGCGGTGGTGCTGGCCACTTGGAAGGCGGGCTCGGACCTACCTACCTGTCTCCCTCCCACCTATCGCCTTTGCCTGTCACTGTACATACCCACTCCCTTAATTTGTCAAACCCCAATTTAGCCCCAACTTATTTTTTTTTGTTTTTATTTTTACTTCCCCACTATAAATCGTCCCCTAACCCCCTGCACTGTCCTTGTTCGGCTAACCTATCCTGTCACCTAGCCTACTCCCAACCCCTACGTTCCCTTCCCGGAGGGGAATAAGGGAGAGCTAACGTCCTGTGCCGAGGCCCAACGAAGCCTCAGAATGGCCTCCCCAGAGTTCGGCGATCTTAACACCAAGTGGGTCCAGCGGCCCACAACGACATCGAGGGGATGGATGGTGCGGAGGGGTACACTTCCTAATCTACCCTAACCATTTAACTGTTAAACTACCCCGGGCTTTCAACAAGCGACTCTCGCTTAAACTATTGGTTCTATAAACCCAGATTCCCGTCGCCTGTGTTGGTGTCCTCACAATTTCGGGCCTCGCCCCCCAATTTTCTCTCCGTGCCCTCACACGGTCTCCTGGCTGGGACACGTGGCTCCCTTTGGCAGGCACGACCCTCTGCCGAATCTCCCGCTATGGCACCCCCGGGCACTACACTGCTTCCGAGCCTACCAGCTCCCTAACACCGGGGAGTGCCCCCCATGGCACCTCCCCTGAAACGCACACGTGGCAGGCCGGCCTCCCGGGCCCCTTTCCGAGGGTCACCCGTGCCCACAACACTGCCCACGCGGCTAATGGCGCCCGGGCCCCCGCACCAAGCAGGCGCACCCGTGCCCACTACGCTATCCCGGCCCCCCATGGGCCCTTGGCCTACCGCGGCCGACTAGCCTGGTGCCCGGGGTACCCACTCAGCGATACTCACCTTTCGCAGCCACGCTCCCAAGCCCGTCAACAGGGCTCCTGCACCCCTCCAAATGGGTCTCGAGCCTACTTTCCCACCAACAACAAAACGACCTCCATTTTTCAATTTGACTAACCCAGCTAACTCACTCTACACTGACCCCGGGGTCCCTTGGGCGGGAGTCACTCCTCCCCCCAATCACTCATCGCACCATGCATTCCCCATTCACTCCACACACACAGACCCGCTGGCCTCACTCACTCACCAAGCACATGCCTCACAACCCACCAACTCTTCAACACACACACCGCTGAACTCTGCCATCCTTCTAACTGCATCCCCTAACTAACTCGTGCTCCCACGTCGTCCCTTAAACTACAGCACGTTCCTTTTAACACTACGTAGCTAAGCTACGTCCCCTCTACACATCCACAAGTCTGTCACTGTCTCCAAATAAATCATTTTATTTCCCAACCTAAATCTCATCTAAATCCCTCGAACTAATCCATTCCACGGACTCCATGAGGACTTACCCCTGCCCCATGAAGTCGGTCTAACTAAGCTAACCCTTCCCCCTAACTAGTTTCCATCCTGTGCCCCGGTCAAGGGGGTCTTTCACCCCTTGCCCAGGAATCCTGTGCACCCGAAAGTGAGGCTTACTGTTTTTTTTTTTTGTTTTTTTTTCATGTGCAGCACCTGCGCGGCAACTCAGAGCTCGCGCACTTTGTACCTGCCCGTGACGTCATGCAGCTGCACGTGTTCCTCGTCCCTCCTTGGACGGTACCATCCGGCAGAGATACCCCTCCTGCCGGATTCCAACCCCACGTGCAGCCATGGCGTCACCGTGCGCATAAAAAAAAAACACAAGCCCCACGTCTCGAGGGGTTCCCCACGCGAACACATGTGCTTTGCCCGTTGGAGCTTAACACACACGATCGCGTGGAGAACCCGTCCGGTCCAAATCCATTTACCTGCCTAAACTTTGTCCGTCCGCGGGATCGGCAAATCCACCGCGTGCGTTTCCGGACCGGGACTTCACTCTCGCAAGCGAGCACGTGGCGGTCTCGTGCGTTGCACAGCACGAACCGCGTGCTCACTGCTGGGTGAACCCGGCACGGTCCCCGAAACAACTACAGCCGCTACTCGGCTTTCTTTCTTTACATGTCGCCGTCGTCGCCTCCATTCCACACACGCATACCTGCGTGTTACGACGCACACAGTCCACACCATCACATTCACACGGGGAGACGCGGCTGCGTGCTCCCGCATGCCAACCGACATCTCCCTCTCATACCGCTCTCTCACACACACGGTCTCCCTGGCACACAGCGACCTTGCACACGGCCGTTCACTCACGCGTGCGGGGGCATTCACCCGCGGTTCCTCACTCGCACTCCGTGCCTCATCCACACACGCGGGGGCACTCACCCGCGGTACCTCACTCATACACACGGCGACACTCACACACGCGGTCTCTTCCACACACGGTGCCTCACCCACACACGCGGGGGCACTAACCCGCGGTGCCTCACTCACACTCCGTGCCTCATCCACACACGGCGTGCTGGGAAGCACGTACTCCGGCACCATCGCCACCACACCACTCACACGTGGTGCCTCACTCATACTGGCCGTTTCACTCACACACACGGCCTCACTCACACACGGTGCCCCATCCACACCCGGCGTGCTGGGAAGCACGCACTCTGGCACCATCGCCACCACACCACTCACACACGGGGTCGCTTCCACACACGGTGCCGCACTCACACCTTGCACCACACACACAGGGACAACCACACTGGGGATTTGTGTCCCCACAAGGGTCTCCGGGGCCTCTACACCCCCCAAGCTCTCCGTGCACCCGTCCACAGCACTCCTCCTCTCAACCTCGCAAAGCACGACCGAACTCACCTGGTCGTGACTCGCCTCAAGGGGGCATACTCCCTCCCCTCGTTCCTGGAGGAGGCCATCCAGGTGCTCGCACTGGGTCTCTACACGCTCCGCGAGCTCACCCCCGTTGTCCTCCACTACCTCCGTGTGTGTGTGTGCGTCACTTACCCCGTCCTCACCGTGCAGTCTCTCCTCTATCGTTCCCTTCCCGGCTACCGTCACTGCCAACTCTTCACCCTTTACCTCCCTTGTCTCAACTATTATTTCCTTTGTCACGGCCTTCATGCCCGCCTGCAGGCATCGGCCCAGGTTCTGCGTCTCACCCCGGAACTTTTTCGTTTCTTCCTTCATGTTTGCTTCCATTCCGTTTATTTGCTTGTTCATTTCGTTTTTCATTTCATTTGTATTTGTATCCATCTTTTCGTTCATGCCTTTCATTTCGTTTGTATTTGTATCCATCTTTTCGTTTATTTGTTGTGTATTCGCATCCATCGTCGTTTTCACTTCATTCATTTGCTTGTTCATGTCTTTCATTTCGTTTTTTATTTCATTTGTCATTGCCGCCAGCATGGCGCATAGCTGGGCCACGTCGGGTGCGCTTGAGTGAGCCGTTTCGGCAGGGGTTGGGGAAGGGTCTTGGTGGAGAGGGGGGGGAGGTGTCATACACCGCGGCCGCTGCCGCACCCACCTCGGGCCCTGGGTTCAGTTGGGCGAGTCCGTGTTCCTGCACAATCAACATTTCCTGCTCGGGGATTCCATCCTGGACCATGGATTCTACATTACTACACATATACATTTCTAATACCCCCGGCTCCCGCTCGCCTTGAGACGCCATCTTGCTTCTCGTGAAGGGTTAATTTAACTCGCTCGTAATTTGGAGGGAATCGGGGGTCGCTTCTCTCACCCCTGGACCGATTCCCGTGAATTTAATTGGAGACAGGACAGCCCGTTTTCCTGTTCTCCGATTCCAGTGCCGCGAGGAGGGCGATGAATTTGTATCGCACGACCTGACACCAGTGTTGCGGCTTCGCGCCCGCCGGCGTGCTGACGGCCACGTAACTCGAATCGCGGCACGTCGCCCACCGGACGGACAATCCAGTCGTGACCCTCTCGGACTAACGCCGGGAACCAGTCACGGGTGGACCTTTCGGTCTCACCGCGATCGAGCCAATCAGCCCCCGCGTGGGATAGGGTTGCTCGCCAAATTCGACCTACCTAAGTACCCACGCGGAGGGTAGACCGGGCGATCGCACCTCGCCGCAGGTCGACTTCGGACACGGGCCACTTAAGCGACCCGTTCCGTACTATCAGAATAACCGAGCGGTGTTATCGTCGACCTCGACGGTTCGATTAATTATCGGGCGTATTCAGCCCACTACCAACCCTTTACGTGAAGCAAGATGAGGATTCAATGGGAGAAATGACGAAGCGAAGCGGGAAACAGTTCAACACAAAAGCACATTTATTCGCGGCACACGGGAAGCACACATATACAATTCCACCAAATGCACACAGAAAAGACACAATGCAATTTACACAACAAGCAAATGTAAAAGTGAAAACACAATGCAGAGCTAATACCGACTACCGAGCACACGGCAACACTTATACAATTCTACTTCACAGACGGCGCCGACAACACATACCCAAAACCATGGAAAGAATACCCTCAAGGATGAGGCGGGCCTGAGGCCGAGACCGGGTCGCGCCTACCCGTCTGGTGATGAGACGCGGAGCGGCGATGGCGCCCCAACCCCACGGGCCTCGCGGGCAGTGTCTGGTAGGGGGTGGGAAAGGGGCCCCCTTGGTCGCACTATCTCAGCGCGGGGGGAAACAGGAGGGGGTTGCTGATGCTCGGGGTATAGAGGATCTTTATTATCCCTGGTGTGCGTCTCCACCTCGGCCAGGTCGCGCTGTCGGCCTCCCTCGGGTGCAGCTCCCTGCACGACGCGAGCACCCCCTCGTCTGGTGTCGCCGCCTTTCCACAGCTCGTCCCCTCCGTTCCGACTCCAACGCACACGACGAGCAGCTCCACCGCCCGCGAAGTCTTGACCCTCTGCTTCCGACTCTCCTACTCTCCGCCTCTGGACTCTCCGACTCTCCGCTCCTGACTGACGAACACGGTCCTTTTATCCCCCCGTAGCTTCGCCTTTGACCCCCTCCCTTTGACCTTTCACCTCGCTCCCCATTGGCCCGAGAAAAAGTGGGCGTGAAGGCTTTTTGATCCACAAATTTGCATATATCGATCGTCCTGGAGGCGGGGCCAAATCGCCCCTCGCTCACCGATTGGACGGCAAAAAGTGGGCGTGTGTCGTTTTTGATCCGTTTTTGAAGCACAAAATCCGTGATTTTGTACACGCTGTTCGGCGCGCGCCCTGCACGAGTCCAACACCGGTACCCACAGCGGGGCAAGAACGGTGGCGATGCTACGGTTGCGAGGTGTGACGGGAAGGTCGTGGCGGTTGTGGTGAAGCGGCGTTGTGGTTGGTGGTTGGTGGTTGATGTTGTGGTTGTGGTGGTAATCATGGCGGTTGGTCCAAAATAAAGATAGTAAAAGAAAAACGGCTATCCTGAAGAGTCGCAGCACGCATAAATGACATGTATTCCCACTAGACAACGGGTTTGGGCCTAACTACACATATACTTGCCGAGATACCTCACCTAAGGGACCTGAATGGTGGTTTGCGAATTTGGTAACCACAACAATATATATATATATATATATATATATATATATATATATATATATATATATATATATATATATATATATATATATATATATATATATATCCCATTCTCCTCATGCATATGTATTATGTAGATGGTTAGAAGTTCAGCTGCAACTTTTTGATGGGCTTGTCAATTAGTGCGGCAGCAGCATTAATCTTGGTGTAATTATGGTGACCAAATACCTTCTGATGAAGGTACTATTGCCCAACCCTCCTGCTGTTTGTAAATCGATAGATCTGAGATGTTGGCCAAGCCACCTCGTACAATGATTGCTACTAACAGTTTGAAAATGAATACCCTATACAAATCAATCCATCCATCCATCCATCCAACAACCTTCAAAACCTCTCTGCTGTCCATCTTTTGAAAAAGAAAAACCAACTTTCCTTGCACTTGCCACAGCAAAACGCTGCACATTCCATCCAACTTACTCTGACCATCGAAGCACTTGCGTAAACCCACTTTAAATAAAATCCGTTCCTTGCTCAAAACAAACAAATTGCCGAGTCACCAGCCGAGTAGCATTTAACTCCCACTTGAGTACATTCCTCCAATCTCGATTGGAAGCCACGGAATAGGTTTGGAGAAGGAAGTACAGTGCACGGAGAGCACGACTCTTCACAGGTACGGCGGCCGCGATGATATTAAAATGCATTTTAAAATACCAACTGATGTTGATGTCAGAAGACAAATATAAATTTAGATTTCGACGTAAAGAAGATGCAATGAATTTTGCCTGCCTGAATCGATCAAAGGGTCACACTGGGTTGTTTGCCATTGCCTTCCCAGCAGTAGTTTTGGCCAGAATTTTTGAAGACAGTGACATGACTAATGAAGACAGCATGCCCAGTTCAACTTCCATCCGAGGGATCATCTGCGAATCGCCCTATGTGCTAAACATCATCAAATCACTTTAAAATCATTCCAAATCACACCTCCACATTTTGATAACATCTTTATGCATGAATCAAATCGAATTTTGGAAATATTTCTCGCACAATGCCGGCGATAGCGAGCCTCCCAAATGGACTTCACTTTCCTCTCATCCTCTCTCGCAATACCATCTGAAACATTTCGACCTTCACCTTTACCTCCTTCTCTGCCTGTTCTTGAAATGCACTTTGCCATTTCACATCTTATCAAACAAAGCAAATACATATTTTCGCACACCTCTCTCTAATTAACTATAAACCATGGAGGTTCAGAATGTACTAATATGAACACAAAACCTCCCTACAGCGATTAACACCAGGAGCTCCACAATCATCACCCACCCGGTTCGCCAACCAGCATGGCCACCGAAGCAAGACCATTCTACATTCTACCGTGTAATTTTAAAACACCTGCACAAAATGCTCCTCACTGTGCATCCCTCCATTCACATACCATGCTTGCAAATCTGTGGAGCAAGAATACAGTATCCATGCCCGGCTCAGATTATGTCCACAGCCCACAGGCGTCACACACTGAAAATGCTTCTCACCATCGTGAGTGGTCTTTAGCCGCGTCACGTTGCGAACGCTGGATCTAAGAGAGCTCCGCGTTGTTGTTGTTGTTCTTCTTCTTCTTCTTCTTCTTCTTCTTCTTCTTCTTCTTCTTCTTCTTCTTCTTCTTCTTCTTCTTCTTCTTCTTCTTCTTCTTCTTCTTCTTCTTCTTCTTCTTCTTCTTCTTCTTCTTCTTCTTCTTCTTCTTCTTCTTCTTCTTCTTCTTCTTCTTCTTCTTCTTCTTCTTCTTCTTCTTCTTCTTCTTCTTCTTCTTCTTCTTCTTCTTCTTCTTCTTCTTCTTCTTCTTCTTCTTCTTCTTCTTCTTCTTCTTCTTCTTCTTCTTCTTCTTCTTCTTCTTCTTCTTCTTCTTCTTCTTCTTCTTCTTCTTCTTCTTCTTCTTCTTCTTCTTCTTCTTCTTCTTCTTCTTCTTCTTCTTCTTCTTCTTCTTCTTCTTCTTCTTCTTCTTCTTCTTCTTCTTCTTCTTCTTCTTCTTCTTCTTCTTCTTCTTCTTCTTCTTACAAAACCTTTATGACGCGGCTCTTGGACACATTTTTCCTTGTTAAATCATTCCAAGCTCATTCAGTTTAACTCATTCCTCATTCAAAACCTGCCATGGTACAAACTGCCACAGCCAAACTAACCATTCACATTGATGCCATAATATCTTTGTTATGCTCAAAGAATTGTCGTTTTCACCATTGATTACTGTGCACTTATAATCAATTAAATAAAAATCAACCAATTCCTTGAGCTTCAACCGTTTTCCCCAACACATATGCCATCACAATGCTTACCTGGGATCTTAGGATATACTTATACGGCCGCCCAGACGACGGGTTAAACAGTTGATTTTGTGTAGCTGGCTGAAATAGCCCCAGCGGTTGGTATGCCGGGGTTTGGGGTGTTAATGGTACTTCCCCCTTATTAGAGTACCCCTGCCCCGGCGCTGCAGACCCCGGGGCAGTTGGTGAGCCATGTTCTATTACTTGGCTCGGTGCTGGCGCTAATGCAGCCGCATCCTTAATTCGCCAATCCGCACCTTTGAGTTGACCCTGAAGCTTTAGCTGCTTCCTCCTGCCATATTATGAACGCCAGCAGTTTACTGGCATTTCCTTCATGGACAGTTTATGGCGTCTCATCAACTCTTCCCGCAGATTCTGCACTACCGGCAGGTCAAACGACCCGCTATTTGGCCACGGTAAGTCATCCTTCAGCGTCTATTTCGCCCAGCAATCATTTTGCTCCACTGCTACCATCCCATATAACTTAAACATTTGGTAAGCAGGTGTATCCCGAGGGGGTTTGTTCCCCTCCTCTCGTTTTCCAGTTTTGTTTCCCATTGCTATTGCTGAACCCCTCCTGAAGTTGTTCTTGGGTCCGACTAGGCAGCCTTAGTCATATGCCCTCGGGCCCTCAAACTCCCCGTTCAGGACCTTAGGTAACCTACCCCCCCCCCCTTGATAAACAACAAACAGCTCTCTCTCCAAACATTTACCTTTACTGGTTCTTTTGGGCGATGACAAGGGTAGAGGCAGGGATGAGCGAAACCTGGGTGGGAAAGAGAGTAACTAATTTATAAACTCCCCAGCACAAAGGCTTACCTTATTCAAATTGGTCACCGACGCCGGCTTTCTCTCTTTGATCACCACAGGCTCATCCCCACCTCTGCTTCCATTTGTCACAGCCCCCTGCTCCGCTGCGCCAATTGTCATACCACCAATCACCCTTCACCAAGGTATGAGGACAGATGATGTACTTGAGAGAAAAGCTGTTTATTATTTACCAAGGAACGTGCACGGAGCACGGCAACACCAGGAACATCAATGAAGTAACTGAGGATGCTCGGAGGGTGCCGTCACTGTCTGAGATGGTTATATTTCCCATATATATATATATATATATATATATATATATATATATATATATATATATATATATATATACATATATATATACATATACAGTCAAAGCTCGTTACTATGCCACCCGTCGGGACCGAGCAAAAGTGGCATAGTAGCGAGAGTGGCATAGTAACGAGATTTTGTAAAAACGGCCTTATTTTCTCAAGTTACCCATCTGTAGTTAATCTTTAGACTAAATTTATTCCAGCAAGTAAAAGGCACGACTGTTGTATAAACTAAGCGAACGGAGAACATACACACACTAACAGAGTTCACACACTAACATATGGCATGGCGAGAAATTCACGACACACAAAACTTTCAAGAATCGTCGGCTGGCGCATCTTCTTTCGGCGGATCTCATGCATCTCGTTGTCTAGCCGATCGCATGCTTGCATCACACCGGGCTTCCCGCTTCTCTGCTGCATGAACTTCCGGACGGTGCTACAAGCGCGCTGGGCTTCCTCGAACGGAACGATTTCCTCCTCGACAGTTACCTCGTCATCTTCGCTTTCCAACGGCTCCTCACTGCACAGAATCTCCTCCGCAATCTCCTCCAGCGTGAAATACCCGCCAGTCGCGAGGCGCTCGTCGGCTTCGAGAAAGTCAGACAGCTCGATCTCCTCGTTCTCGTGCATCTTTTCCTCGGCAGGCAGAGCTTCCCAGATGTCGGGCAGCTCCGCATCCTGTGGCTCAGTTTGGATCTCCTCTTCGATGAACTTGGCCTTCGCGAAACAGTTCCTGATCGTCGACTTGCCGACCTGCTCCCAAGCACGCCGGGCGACGTGTAGAGCGTCGAGCAACGTGAACTTGAACTCCTTTCCCTCGTCTATGGCCTCAAGCCGGCGGCATAGCAGGAGCTTCTTGTAGTGGCGCTTGAGGTTCTCTATGATTCCCTGATCCATTGGTTGCGAATTGGCTGTCGTGTTGGGTGGGAAGAAGACCAGTTGGATGTTGTTCAGCTCGAGCTTGGGAGGGTGGCCAGAGAAGTTATCGAGACAGACCAGCACTCTGCGTCCCTGCTGGCCGAGTCGTCCGTCCCACGCACGCAACATCTCCTCGAAAAGCTCCGCCGTCATCCACGCCTTCGAGTTCGCCTTGTACTTGACCGGGATCTCTTTGTTCTTGAAGGCACGGGGTTTCTTGGAATTGCCAATCACCAGAAGAGGGAACTTCTCGCTGTCGCTCATGTTTGCCCCAACCAGAAGAGTGATCCTTTGCTTGCTTTTCTTTCCTCCAGTACACCGCTCTCCCCTGAAAGCCATGGTCTTGTTCGGAAGCAGCTGCCAGAAGAGTCCAGTCTCGTCCAGGTTGAAGACGTCGTCTGCGGAGAACTGCCCGAGTAAGGGCCGGAGAACCTGTTGTTGCCACTCAAGAAGGGATTGCGAATCCACCGCTCCAGCTTCACCCTGCACTGTCTTGAACGTGATGCCGTGGCGCTTCTTGAAATTGCCCAACCAACCGTCGCTCGCCATGAAGTTTGGGATGTGCATCAGCTCGGCCAGTTTCATCGCCTTCTCCTTGATCAGATTGCCGCTGACAGGCACATTCTGTCCTCTTGATTGCTTCAGCCACATGAGCACTCCCTCATCAAGCTTTGGGTCATGAGCCTGCATCAACTTCATGCGCTTCGATGGAAATCCAGCTTTGATTGCAGCCTCGATTGCATCCTTCTTGCTGAGAATGCCCTTCACGGTGGTTCTCTTAACTTCGACGCCCCATTTCTTGCTAATCTCCCTGGCCAACTTGGACTGATTCGGCTCCTTCTTCGCGGTATCGATGATCTCCTTCTTCTCCTTCAGCGTAAAGTCGGTTCGCTTGCGTTTCTGAGCTGACATTATGGGCTGAATTTGAAAAAAAATGATGTCACTGTTGTATGTGTGCCTGCGTGTCTGTGTGTGTGCTCGGACTTTTTTGTGTCTCGTTGTGCGTGTTGTGATTGGCTTGTTGTGGCTGGCATCGGGGAGAAGAATCGCGTGTTTTGACACAGTCTGACTATGCGTGTACATATTGAGTTATGTTGTGCGCAGCTGGACTGTAGTTCGTCGCTTCGCCTTTGGACGTGAGTGTGATAATCGAGCACTGCGCAATACAGACTTTTTCACGACTCGTGCCTTTTAACAGTCACACAGTAGTGGCATGGTAGCGAGAGTAGGGGGTGGCATAGTAAATTTATTTTGTATTGAATTTTGTCGGGACCGAGCAAAAGTGGTATAATAGCGAGAGTGGCATAGAAGCGAGGTGGCATAGTAACGAGCTTTGACTGTATATATATATATATATATACATATACATATATATATACATATACATATATATATATATATATATACATATATATATATATATATATACACATATATAAATATACATATATATATATATATATATATATATATATACATATATATATATATATATATACATATATATATATATATATATATATATATATATATATATATATATATTCGGTGTTATCTTTGGACAAAATGTTTATCTCACATTTTGTCCTTTCAACCTAACCAGCTGCAAGCAGTTGGCTCATTTCATTACAGGAATGGTGAAACAAAGTAGAGATAAGAGCACGTAACAGTTCACTCCCAAGTCCTGCTCTCACAATGCTTCTTTGAATCACTCAAAGTCAATCAATTGTATTTTTCTGCATACACTGTTATAATGCCATCCTTCCCAAGCAGCCAGCCAAAAGTATAGTTTGATTATCACCAAGCCTGCAAAAACATATAATGCCTTCTAAAAGCAAAGCTAAGAGAAAAAGGTACGATTCCCGACACTATGACGTCACGATTGACGTGACAATTCTTCCTCTTTTTTTTTGCACGTACGCCCACACACGTACGGGCACCCACGTATGACCACACACGTACGCCCACACACGTATGGGCACGCGAGAGCGAAGGAACGGCCTGTGTGGTTGTTGTTTCTGGCACGTGGTCTGAAAGGTTGTTTGTTTGTTTTTTGCACGTACGTGCCCGCACTAGTGTATCTATTCCTATTCATTCACATGGGAACACAGGACAGACACGGCTCTATCTAATTATATTCATTCACATGGGAACATAGGACAGACACGGCTCTATCTAATCTTATTCATTCACATGGGAACACGGGACAGACAAGGCTCTATCTAATTATACTCATTCACATGGGAACACAGGACAGACACGACTCTATCTAATTATATTCATCCACATGGGAACACGGGACAGACACGGCTCTATCTAATTATACTCATTCACATGGGAACACAGGACAGACAAGGCTCTATCTAATTATACTCATTCACATGGGAACACAGGACAGACAAGGCTCTATCTAATTATACTCATTCACATGGGAACACAGGACAGACACGACTCTATCTAATTATACTCATTCACATGGGAACACAGGACAGACAAGGCTCTATCTAATTATACTCATTCACATGGGAACACAGGACAGACAAGGCTCTATCTAATTATACTCATTCACATGGGAACACAGGACAGACACGGCTCTATCTAATTATATTCATCCACATGGGAACACGGGACAAACACGGCTCTATCTAATCTTATTCATTCACATGGGAACACGGGACAGAGACGACTCTGTCTAATTATATTCATTCACGTGGGAACACGGGACAGACACGGCTCTATCTAATTTTATTCATCCACATGGGAACACAGGACAGACACGGCTCTATGTAATTATATTCATCCACATGGGAACACGGGACAGACACGGCTCTATGTAATTATATTCATCCTCATGGGAACACGGGACAGACACGGCTCTATCTAATTTTGTTCATCCACATGGGAACACAGGACAGACACGGATCTATCCAATCTTATTCATCCACATGGGAACACAGGACAGACACGGCTCTATCTAATCTTATTCATCCACATGGGAACACAGGACAGACAAGGCTCTATCTAATCTTATTCATCCACATGAGAACACAGGACAGACAAGGCTCTATCTAATCTTATTCATCCACATGGGAACATAGGACAGACAAGGCTCTATCTAATCTTATTCATCCACATCGGAACACAGGACAGACAAGGCTCTAATCTTATTCATCCACATGAGAACACAGGACAGACAAGGCTCTATCTAATCTTATTCATCCACATCGGAACACAGGACAGACACGGATTTTTCCAATCTTATTCATCCACATCAGAACACAGGACAGACACGGCTCTATCTAATCTTATTCATTCACATGAGAACACAGGACAGACACGGCTCTATCTAATATTATTCATCCACATGGGAACACAGGACAGACACGGATCTATCTAATCTTATTCATCCACATGGGAACACAGGACAGACACGGCTCTATCTAATCTTATTTATTCACATGGGAACACGGGACAGACACGGCTCTATCTAATCTTATTCATCCACATGGGAACACGAGACAAACACGGCTCTATATAATCTTATTCATTCACATGGGAACACGGGACAGACACGACTCTGTCTAATTATATTCATTCACATGGGAACACAGAACAGACACGGCTCTATCTAATCTTATTCATCCACATGAGAACACAGGACAGACAAGGCTCTATCTAATCTTATTCATCCACATGAGAACACAGGACAGACAAGGCTCTATCTAATCTTATTCATCCACATGGGAACACAGGACAGACAAGGCTCTATCTAATCTTATTCATCCACATGAGAACACAGGACAGACAAGGCTCTATCTAATATTATTCATCCACATGGGAACACAGGACAGACACGGATCTATCCAGTCTTATTCATCCACATCGGAACACAGGACAGACACGGCTCTATCTAATCTTATTCATTCACATGGGAACACAGGACAGACACGGCTCTATCTAATATTATTCATCCACATGGGAACACAGGACAGACACGGATCTTCTTCTTCTTCTTCTTCCGGCTGCTCCCTTTAGGGGTCGCCACAGCGGATCATCCGTATGATCTGCATAGTGATTTGGCACATGTTTTATGCCGGATGCCCTTCCTGACGCAACCCTGGTCACCTCTTACGACACAGGGATATGGTACACTTATTTTAACCGGGGTATACACCGGCCCAGTACACTGGTACTCATTTCGCCGACCTCGGAAGGATGACAGGCTGAGTCAACCCCCTGGTGTATTAATTCAGTGGCCCAACGGGGCTTGAACTCAGGACCTTTTGGATCCCAAGCCGCTGTCCTAACCACTGTGCCAACACCAGGCTCTAGGACAGACACGGATCTATCTAATCTTATTCATCCACATGGGAACACAGGACAGACACGGCTCTATCTAAGCTTATTCATCCACATGGGAACACGGGACAGACACGGCTCCATCTAATTATATTCATTCACATGGGAACACGGGACAGACACGACACAAGGTTAATGAGACAGATTACTGATCCGTGGGTAATGATTTGGTTTTTTTCCTCAGACCCAGCTTTAACCACATAGACATGTGGAACATGAGCTTGGATGAGCGAGTTGAGTGGACAGAGAAGGCAAATATATATATATTTTTTATTTTTATTTTTATTTTTATTTTTTGTTGTTGTTGCGGATCCGGGGTGACGGGATTCTGACCCGGTCCCTGGTGCCAGCCTCGCCACCACCGTCTCCGGGAATCTATAACGCCGGCCGGTTCGGCACAGGCCTCGGGTTATGCGTCTTCAACCGCGATACCAACATAATCCTGAACCTTACCAGTTGGGGAGATAGAACCCCTAGTTAAAGACTGGCTTTGTCAGAGACCGAGCGGAGACTACCAGTCTGTAACCACTTTGGTTTTATATGCCAATCGAACAGATCGTTCCTCGATGCGACACACATTAATCCATAGCGGCAACTTCATAAGAATTAACCAGATTTATTGGGGAACATCAGGGATCACAACACAAGCAATAAACACGACATTGGTTTTTATTAACAATCAACCCGTTCTTAACTCGGGAACCACAACTAAAGGTTTTGAGGGGATCGCTACCGAAATATGCCTTATACAACACGTGCAGACAAAACAGACAGACAGCATGCATGCAGACAGAGCACTTGGTGATGTCCAATGGATGAGAGGACAGCGTCAAAAGCACGAATGTCGTTCGCAACAGGCGGATGTCCACGGACTCGAACCCCCGCTCGAACGTGCCACGCGGCAAGAATGGCGGCGCAGCGCTCCCGCTCCCTCAAAGGCACCGCGTGTGCGGTCTCTGTGCGCTCTGACCTCACGCAGGGTCAAAGAGGGGCCTCAGCTGATGTCTCTCGCGATCCAGTACACAAATCCTGGCCTGGCCTGTTCTCCAGACAAGGCCCAAATCGAGGTTCTGAGCCCCCCAGGCGGATCGACAACGTGTCAAGCCGTGAGGTGAGTAAGGACCGTCGGATGCTCCGACGTCTCCTCTCCTGCCTTCCCGCCTCGAAGCCCGACTCCCACTTTGTCCTCTCAGTTCCTTTATTGCCTTCCAAACGGAGAACTCCTTTTCGGCGCTCATGGCCTCCAAAACCCTAGCATCCTCGAGACTGATGCTCGTCCAAGCTCAGAGCTCACTATTTCCACACACCGATCTTTTGTTCCTTTTCTTTCCTCCCTTCTCTCGGCGACTGCCGACAAAAAGCTCCACCCTTTCGCGTCACTGCCTCTTCAGGCCACACCTCTCTCTCTCTAGGCCACACCCCTCCTTCGCTGACGGGGTGGGGCCTATCCAGGATGAGGAAGGAATAAGAGCGATCTCTCGTTTCTCTCGTTTCACCACCGTATGAACACAACAGTCTTTTACACCTAGCGACACACATGTATCGTACACTTTACCAAACAACCTATCTAAACAGGCATTTAATGGGGGATCTGAGCTCATCCTCTACTTCGTAGTCCCATTAAGGGCCATTTCCGTAAATATATATATATATATATATATATATATATATATATATATATATGCATATACATATACATATATATATATATATATATATATGCATATACATATATATATATATATATATATATATATATATATATATATATATATATATATATATATACACACATATACATATACATATACATATACATATATATACATATACATATACATATACATATACATATACATATACATATACATATATATATATATATATATATATATATATATATATATATATATATATATATATATATATATATATACACACATATACATATATATACATATACATATATATATATATATATATATATATATATATATATATATATATATATATATATATATATATATATATATATATATATATATATATATATATATCCCTGTGTGTCATAAGAGGCGACCAGGGTTGCGTCAGGAAGGGCATCCGGCGTAAAAACCTATGCCAAATCATTATGCGGACAACAAAACGAATTTCCATACCGGATTGGTCGAGGCCTGGGTTAGCGAAATGGAGACGGTTGATCCGCTGTGGTGACCCCTAACGGGAGCTAGCCGAAAGAAGAAGAAGATATACATATATATATATATATATATATATATATATATATATATATATATATATATATATATATATATATATATATATATACAGAGTGGCCTATAAGTCACTTTACCCCTTCCCAGTGAAGCATTGTTCTTGAACTCCTTTAATATACAGGTTTTATTGTGCAGTACTTATAATAATTAATTTGTCATTGTATCTGTATGTGCTCCATCATTAATATGAGTCAATGTTTCCGCATATCATTGGGGGCGAGGGGCGAGGGCAGAGGGAAAGGGACGGAGGGAAGTGCGAGAAATTTATTAGGGGTAAAATAACTTTCGGGCTACCCTGTGTGTATCTATCTATATATATATATATATATATATATATATATATATATATATATATATATATATATATATATATATATATATATATTGTCACAGGTTGTGGCCCCAGTGGGGTCATTCATGTTATTTAATAAATAGCCAACGAGATGGGGGTGCTGGCAGTGATATGCACACTTCTGTCTGAGTTGTCTAACCTGGGTTTGAGTCTTCAACTGTAATCCAGCTATAAACGGTCATCCTGGTGTTTCACATTCAGTGCTATTCGTCAATATGTGCCATCCATCAAAAGGACGTTAAGCCAGAGGATCCTTCTGCCATGAGCACTGGTCGTTGGTGGACGTAGAAGATCCTATGATATTTTACTGGAAGAGTTAGCAAAATTCCAAATTCCTACCCTAATTAATGGCTGGGAAGTCCAAGGCAAACCACCCAGCATAAATGCTGCTTTGAGACTGCATTGGCAGCACCGACGCTGTGTTTAAGGTATGGTACATTGATGGTGATGAATCAGGAGCACGTAAAGGTGACATGCAGCAGTGCTATATAATACTGAATCTCTTCGGCCAAGGCATCAGGCTGCAGTGTTTTATAAAACAGAGCTTAATTGATCCGTTACTTGTATCAGACTATTAAGACCAATGAAAGCAACTCATGTGCTTATAACTCACCAACGACGAACGTATAAAAATAATTACTGAAATATCGAACAATTGCTACATTATTGTCTTGGTTTTTTGGGGGGGTTTTTTTAAGTGTCAAAGTTCATGGAAGACAGAGGGTATGAACTGTTAATAAGGCAGGCAGAAATTGGACATCATCAGCAAGGGGGTTGATGAATAGGAACAGAGGACAGAGAGAGGAGAGGAGGAAATGGTATCCTGCAGGTAAGAGGGTTGTGCTCGTCATGATGAAAGTGGGGGAAAAATAGATTGTAGTCGTTGGGAGATGGCTTGAGATGGTGGTGCACTACCTGCTTGAAGCCCTCGAGACAAGGTTGTGATAGAGCATGTGGGACTCAACAGACCAATGCGACTCACTTTCCTTTGTCTGATACTGCTTCAGATAAAATATTCATGCAAACTCATCTGCGCAACTCCTCCGAACATTCACATAATCTTTCTTGCCAAGTTGTAATTGATATGGTGCTGGAATCACATGGTGTTTCATCACATCATAGATCAATACCTTCCTCACTCACACAGATGAGATTTCTTTCCTGCTTTTGTATGTCATTCATACTGTAAGTGTCCACTGAGGGACTATGCACTGAAGGCCCGTGCATCAGGGGACCACACACTTGGGGTCCACGCACTAGTGGTTCACGCACTGGGGATCTGTGCACTGGAGATCCTACACTGGGGATCTGTGCAATGGGGTCTACATCTTAGCATCCGCACAATGACTATCTCCGCACAAGAGTCTGCCTAGGCTCCAGAGTGTCTCCTCCGAGGATCTGCATACTGTTGGTCTGTGTAATGGTTTTGTGTGCACTATGTTTGATATGAGCCAACCCTTAAAAAACGCTGAGCTCCTCACTTTCCTCAAGCTCATCATTTTTTGGGCTTATCGAGCCGGTAAATAAACCTTACCGTTTTCCTAAAAACGTGCCCTCGAATGCAATGGGAAGTTTCTCTGCATCTTGTTCAAACTTTTGAAGCTACCTGCCAAAAAATTTATACATGTACATGGGGATGCATGTTGAACAGACTTCATCATCGACCTTAAAACAGTCTTCATAAATTTCTCATGAGACTCACTCATTTGTTGGCGAGCTTCCTTTTTTTTTTAATCATCAGAGGTTGAGGCTTGTGAAAGAGCTGGAGACCACAACGGGTAATAAAAGAAAGATTAGAAAGATAAAGTATTGTTCCGAATCTGGCAGCCATGAGCACTCAACATTCAGGTCCTTATAGAACAGTTATATCGGTAAGTGTGTGTTTATAGTTAGGGTCCCTACCTGTGTCTAACGGGAATTACATGTGTGCGCTGGGGAGTTTCATTTATAACAAATCTCCTTCACTTCACTTCACACACCGACGCCATTGCCCACATGCGTTCGGTCACGTACATGGGCGGAGATTTCCATCGCCTCAGACTGGGACTCCGCCCAGGAGGGCAGGGGCGTGCCCCTTGTCCAATCACGCCACAGAAGGCGACTTTCCCACGACACCCCGTCCAATGAGGGTGGAGATTGCCTCAGATGGCGATTGTCTCACCCCGGAGGAAAAAGGAATATAAAAGAACACCAGGCTGGGAGCGTTGGTCGTGGTGTGTGGTTGTTGTCGTCGTCATCATCGTCGTCTTGGGGGTCGTGAGTCTTGGTGCTGGCTGGTTCGTCTAGTCCTGGGCCATCGTCGTCTCGAACTTCTCCTTGGTCTTGGTCGATTGGTGCGTGGCCGGTTGGAGAGCGCGGTTACTGGTGTTTGGGACGGCGTCGTGTTGCGGGTTCGAGTCCTACCGAGCCGGATCGTCGAAGACCACACGAGGTAGACAGGTCCAAGCAGAGGCTATGGTCTCCAGCTCACCTTTCCTCGAGCTGGAAGCCTTCAATAAAGGGCCGACGGGGTCCATTTCTTTGTGTGTGTGTCTGTGTGTGGGCCCGTCTTCAAGTAGAATTGTGTACAGCAAGTGCTTTCTTTTGCTCATTGTACATTACATTTCTTATTCGGATAACTCTGCTCTTTGTGTGCTTCCCTCCCCGATTATTATTAAAAATAAATTTCCCTATTGTTGAATGTCCCAGCTCATTCCCTGTCATTTCTTTAATTGGCTTAGCACGCTGTGTCTTGAGAGGTAGCGAGGGTAAATTGTTCATTTGGTCCAGCGTGGCTCTGGTAACTCCGCTCGGTTACGCCGCATCTGAGTCGTTACCTGCGACTCGGATCGGACAGAGTTGGCCGAGGGTGTGGTTCCCCGGTAGTTAGACTGTGTGGGTATTTAGGTATATTGAAATTAGGCAATTAACCCAATCCCACGCGGCCGAATTATTGGCGATTCACGGTCCTGTAAGGGACCCGTGCCTTTCAGACTTATCCGAGGGTAACGATCTGAATTCTGGGTGTTCGGTGGAGCCTACTCTACTGCTCCCCCTCACGGTCGTGCTCGCCACCGAAACTCGGCCCCACAACAGTATAAGGTCATTTGATCCATTGTGTATGTGCTACTCCCCATACCATTTACTTGACAGTTCAATTATCCTCAATGTACTCACCCTCTTCCACATTAATCCATCATAACGTATTGTTACGGGCCGGGGGTCGACCGCGAGCCGACCGCTCTGACGGAGCTGCAAGTCGAGTCGGCCTGACCGATCGCTCGGAATATAGATCACCGCCTGGATAAGTCCGAGTCGACGGGTCCTTGTGCAAGAACCAAAATACGCCAATGGGCAGACCACGTGGGGTATGGTCGATTGCCAATCTTCAATTTACCTAAATACCCACGTGATCCAACTACCAGGGTATTCCACCCTCGACGGAACTCGTACACAACAAGCCGCTGAGGCGAGCCTGCCCCGTGCGCGATTCCGAGCGGCTTAATCGCCGAGAACCTTCAGTCCGAATGTCCCCCTTTTACGGCAAACCAACGGCTTTCTAACTCCCAACACACGAAATGCTCAATCAATGAAAGAATCGACGTGACGAGTTGAAAACATTTAACAATTGGGGTATTTATTAATAATAATGGGGAACTAGGGAAGCACGTAAGAGCAGAACTATACCAACTATACAAAATGCAATGCAAACATTTACAGCACACAAAGCACTTAACAATTTCCTACTTATTAGACAGGCCCACGGACACACGCACGCACACACACACACACACACACACACACACACACACACACACACACACACACACACACACACACACACACACACACACATACACCCAAGAAATGGTGGCTGAGGCCTTTAATAACGGGCTCCAGCTCGGAGGACAGGTGAGCTGAAACCCAGGACCTATCTCGAACCTCTCCACCTCGTGTGGTCTTCAAGTTGTTCGGACCCGGGCTCCAGCGAGAGCGAGCTGGACCCAATCTCCGTGAGCCGCGATCCTTCCCGAGCTCCAGCGAATCCTCCCGCGCTTCTCAACACATGCTGGTGAGACGAGGCACCAATCCTTCCCGTTGATGCGCTGCTTCCCCGAGGAACCACCTCCAAGATGAGGCCGATGAGTCGCACCAAGCCGGGAACCAAAACGGAGAACAAAGAGCTCCACGAACCAATAAGAAGAAAAACCACCACCAGCAGCTCGAGCAGAGCAACCGGATAAACTCTCTTCCAAACAAAGCAGCTCTCCAAAAAGTCTCCACCCGAGCCAAGCCGAGGCCGAAGCTCCCTGAGCCACCAACCCACTCAAACCAAGCAGGACCCGAAGGCCTGCTGAACAACCAAAGCAGAAAGCCTTCACAAAGCCTCCTCCCTAACCCAAGCCAAGCAGGACTCGACGGCCTGCTGAACAACCACCCAACCCGAACAAAGAAAGGATCTCCTCTTTATCCTTCTCCGCCCCCTCCCCCGCGCCCGGCGTGACTCATCTCCTCATGCTCCATCCCCCGCTCAACCACGGGTGGGAGGGAGGTGTTGACGTCATGAATCACGGGACGGGAGGGCTCTTCTTCCTCTTCGCAGAAGAGGGGGAGGGGCATCTCCATTGTGTTATGCTCGCTCCCTAACTATTAAATTGAATCGCAGCACACTCAATCGATTTCTGCCCATTAAACAATGGAAGGTGAACTATCCAGGGAACAAGCACTTATCGACATAACTGACTAAAGGAACCTGAATGTTGTGTGCCATCGAATTCCCAAATTCGTAACAATATACTTCCCTTTACCTATTCCATTTAAATCTACAAGCAGGAAATTTAGCTAGAGGGTACTTACACATGACAATGACCAACTCTTACCTTTTTTTTTTTTGGATAAAGAATCTTAGCACATGGAAGAACGAGGAGGCAGGCAGTGAGGCCACAGTTGGAAATGTTGTGCAGTGGAATGTGAAGGAAGCTGACGTCATGAGAGACTGGTGCGCACGCGTGAATAGAGCAATGTGGTTAAGGCTTCCATGCTTCTGAGTTGTGTTTGATCTGCTTGGTAATGTATACTGCAACAATTCAGTGTATTCACGGAAACAATTCAGATACAACAAATTGTGGACGAGGATCGTTGATTGTTTTGAAAATCCAAAAAAAACCTCGTAAAACATGGCTGTGTTTAGAAGTATTGGTTTTTTTTCCAATGGGAAAGTTGAGTGCTTTGATGACTGCGTGGACAGATGTGATGCATTCATGGCGGCAAATGCCGCAAATGCCAACCTGTTCCTGGCTTTGTTGGGAGTGGACACATTCAAAATGGTAAAGAACTTCTGTTGTCCGGATGCTTCAAAAGCAGTGTTACAACGATTTGAAGGTTCAATTGGCTGAATATTTCACTCCTAAACCCATCGTGATTGCAGAGCGACACAAATTTTGGATGGCCAGCCAAGGTGAGCAATATTCCATGACTGACTTTGTTGTGCATTTGAAGCAGTTTGCTTCGACGTGTTTGTTTGGAGAATTTCTAAATGAAGCCCTCAGAGACGGACTTTTGTCCAAACGTTACCAAAAAATGTCCAGAACTCAAATCAATTTGTTGTCAAAGGCAATTTTATCTTTTGAAAATGCCAGAGTGAATTGTTTGTTGGACGAATTAGTTGGCAAGGCTAACGAGGAGCACTTGGGAAGCCATACAGCAAGAACCGATGATGTATAAACTGACCAGTAGGGGAAGAGGTCAACGCCAGCTGGGAGAATGGCAGGAGCACCATTTTACAGACCATCAGGATGTCTGTACAGCTGTTGTGGACCGTCAGGACATCCGGTGCTTTGGAGGAAATCACCACCCTGAGAAGTGTCAACTTCAAAACATGACCTGTTTACGGGTACCATAAAATGGGACATGGACGAAAAATGTGCCTCAGGAACAGTTCAACCAATTATGTGGATTTGTTGGTGAATGACAACACTGATTTGGACACTGGTCAGAAAAATGACCATGAAGGGTCTAGTTTGTATGATAATAGTGCAGTGACTGCTAAGGTAAAGCCAGTAAGGCTTAGTGTGATGGTAGGTCACACAGAGATTGTCATGGAACTTGACACTGGAGCGTCATTCTCTTCACGAGCACCTCAAAAACTGCTTCAAACAGCTTGCATGAGCACCTGCAAAAGGCCATCATGTCAAGACACAGCTTGATGGCAGCTCCTCCTATGGATGAGGGGAGCAGGTGAAGCTAAACCATGGGGGCAGGGGGGGCGGGGGGGAGGATTTAAGGATGTATAAAAGGCTGCATGTAAAAGTCTCTGAACGAGAAGGGTGTTAAGGAAAGGAAGGCATTGAAAGACTTAGAGAATCGGACATTTGAAGCTTGATTAATTTGTTGTCGGCTCAATTATTATTCATCGCATGAACGTGAGTCTTCTCGCATCCTCCTCGCCTCTCATTCTTCCCTCTTTGTGTCCTTCTCTCTGTCATTCATTTTGCTTTACTCACTCGCGTTTCTTCTTTCACTCTCTTCCGCACTTTCCTGATTGATTTCTCGTCACACCATTCGTCTTTGTCATTCATTCTTTCCTGCATCTTCTGTCTCCGTCCTTTTGCTTTCTGCCTTGTTTATTTGCCTTCGGCCCTTATCTACCTTCACTTTTGCATGCCCATTTCTGATAGCTCTGTTTCTGGACCCACTGCCTCATCTACGGTGCTCGGGAATACTGCCAGGAGATGCATTGAATATGTGCCACGAGTGATGTCACTGCTCCACAGGGAAACACTGGTGCCGCGGCTATGCAAAGAGTAGGAGGGGAACGGAGCGCAGGGATAGAGTCCCGATTTCAGTCAGGACGTGGAAGCCAGAGTCAACAAGTG
>NC_140969.1:49193284-49383284 GCF_056783735.1 Eptatretus burgeri
AATACACAACAAATGAACGGAATGGAAACAAACATGAAGGAAGAAATGAAAGAGCTACGGGGTGAGACGCAGAACATGGGCCGATGCCTGCAGGCGGGCATGAAGGCCGTGACCAGGGAGCTGGGAATGGCGACTCCACGTGTGGGAGCAAACGAGCTGGAAGGGGGTGCAACGGCTGACAGGCCCGCGGTGGAGGCGGGTAAAAAAATAATTCGGGGGGCGTGTTGGGCAAGGGTCGTGACAGAGGAATCGACGGTGACCAAGAGGGAAAAATTAAATGGGGAGACCAAAACGTGTGAGACGAGACACGAGGTGACGACGACAGAAACTTATAAATGTATAGAGACACGGGAGACAGAAAAATAGAGGAGAGACAACACGATGAAGACGGGGTAAGTGACGCACACACACAGGTAGTGGAGGACAATGGGGTTGAGCTCGCGGAGCGTGTAGAGACCCAGTGCGAGCACCTGGATGGCCTCCTCCAGGAACGAGGGGAGGGAGTCTGCCCCCTTGAGGCGAGTCACGACCAGGTGAGTTCGGTCGTGCTTTGCGAGGTTGAGGGGACGGGTGCTGTGGACAGGTGCACGGAGAGCTTGGGGGGTATAGAGGCCCCGGAGACCCTTGTGGGGACACGAATCCCCAGTGTGGTTGTCCCTGTGTGTGTGGTGCAAGGTGTGAGTGCGTCCCCGTGTGTGGAAGCGACCCCGTGTGTGAGTGGTGTGGTGGCGATGGTGCCAGAGTACGTGCTTCCCAGCACGCCGTGTGTGGATGAGGCACCGTGTGTGGAAGAGGCCGTGTGTGTGAGTGAAACGGCCAGTGTGGATGAGGAACCGCGGTTGAGTGCCCCCGCGTGTGTGAGTGAGGCACCGCGGGTGAGTGCCCCCGCGTGTGTGAGTGAGGGACGGTGTGTGGATGAGGCACCGCGGTTGAGTGGCCCCGCGTGTGTGAGTGAGGCACGGTGTGTGGATGAGGCACCGCGGAGTGAACGGCCGAATGCAAGGGAGACCGTGTGTGTGAGAGAGCGGTATGTGAGGGAGATGTCGGTTGGCATGCGGGAGCACGCAGCCGCGTCTCCCGGTGTGAATGTGATGGAGTGGACTGTGTGCGTCGTAACACGCAGGTGTGCGTGGGTCGAATGGCGACGACGACGGCGACAGAAGAAAGAAAGCCGAGTAGCGGCTGTAGTTGTTTCGGGGACCGTGCCGGGTTCACCCAGCAGTGAGCACGAGGTTCGTGCTGTGCAACGCACGAGACCGCCACGTGCTCGCTTGCGAGAGTGAAGGCCCGGTCCGGAAACGCACGCGGTGGATTTGCCGATCCCGCGGACGGACAAAGTTTAGGCAGGATAATGGATTTGGACCGGACGGGTTCTCCACGCGATCGTGTGTGTTAAGCTCCAACGGGCAAGGCACACGTGTTCGCGTGGGGAACCCCTCGAGACGTGGGGCTTGTGTTTTTTTTTATACGCACGGTGACGCCATGGCTGCACGTGGGGTTGGAATCCGGCAGGAGGGGTATCTTTGCCGGATGGTACCGTCCAAGGAGGGACGAGGAATACGTGCAGCTGCATGACGTCACGGGCAGGTGCAAAGTGCGCGAGTTGCCGCGCAGGTGCTGCGCATGAAAAACAAAAAAAGAAAAAACAAGCCTCACTTTCGGGTGCACAGGATTCCTGGGCAAGGGGTGGAAGACCCCCTTGAACCTGGGCACAGGATGAAAACTAGTTAGGGGGAAGGGTTAGCTTAGCTAGACCGACTTCATGGGGCAGGGGTAAGTCCTCATGGAGTCCGTGGAATGGATTAGTTAGAGGGATTTAGTGAGCTTTAGGTTGGGAAATAAAATGATTTATTTCGGAGACAGTGACAGACTTGTGAATGTGTAGAGGGGACGTAGTTTAGCTACGTAGGTTAAATGGAACGTGCTATAGTTTAAGGGATGACGTGGGAGCACGAGTTAGTTAGGGGATGTAGTTAGAAGGATGGCAGAGTTCAGTGGTGTGTGTGTTGAAGAGTAGTTGGTGAGTTGTGAGGTGAGTACTTGGCGAGTGAGTGAGGCCAGCGGGTCTGTGTGTGTGGAGTGAATGGGGAATGCATGGTGCGATGAGTGATTGGGGGGAGGAGTGACTCCCGCCCAAGGGACCCCGGGGTCAGAGTAAAGTGAGTTAGCTGGGTTAGTCAAATTGAAAAATGGAGGTCGTTTTGCTGTTGGTGGGAATGTAGGCTCGAGACCCATTTGGAGGGGTGCAGGAGCCCTGTTGACGGGCTTGGGAGCGTGGCTGCGAAAGGTGAGTATCGCTGAGTGGGTACCCCGGGCACCAGGCTAGTCGGCCGCGGTAGGCCATGGGCCCATGGGGGGCCGGGATAGAGTAGTGGGCACGGGTGCGCCTGCTTGATGCGGGGGCCCGCGGCGCCATTACCCGCGTGGGCAGTGTTGTGGGCACGGGTGACCCTCGGAAAGGGGCCCGGGAGGCCGGCCTGCCACGTGTGCGTTTCAGGGGAGGTGCCATGGGGGGCACTCCCGGTGTTAGGGAGCTGGTAGGCTCGGAGGCAGTGTAGTGCCCGGGGTTGCCATAGCGGGAGATTCGGCAGAGGGTCGTGCCTGCCAAGGGAGCCACGTGTCCCAGCCAGGAGACCGTGTGAGGGCACGGAGAGAAAATTGGGGCGAGGCCCGAAATTATGAGGACACCAACACAGGCGACGGGAATCTGGGTTGTTAGAACCAATAGTTTAAGCGAGAGGCGCTTGTTGAAAGCCCCGGGGTAGTTTAACTGTTAAATGGATAGGGTAGATTAGGAGATGTACCCCTCCGCACCATCCATCCCTCGCTCTCGTTGTGGGCCGCTGGACCCACTTTGGGTTAGATCGCCGAACTCTGGGGAGGCCATTCTGAGGCTTCGTTGGGCCTCGACACAGGACGCTAGCTCTCCCTTATTCCCCTCCGGGAAGGAACGTAGGGGTTGGGAGTAGGCTAGGTGACAGGATAGGTTAGCCGAACAAAGACGATAAAGGGGTTAGGGGCCGATTTATAGAGGGGAAGTAAAAATAAAAACAACAAAAAAATAAGTTGGGGCTAAATTGGGGTTTGACAAATTAAGGGAGTGGGTATGTACAGTGACAGGCAAAGGCGATAGGTGGGAGGGAGACAGGTAGGTAGGTCCGAGCCCGCCTTCCAAGTGGCCAGCACCACCGCACTCCCTCCACCAACCTCCACTGAACGGCAAAGGCTGGCCAGCTTCATCTGCTGGCTGCGTTGCTGCAAGGCAGAGGCCGGCCAACTTCATCGGCAGCTGTTGTTTTGCTGCAAGGCCTGTGCCGGCCGGATCGTCTGCAGCTGCTGTGCTGCAAGGCCTGTGCCGGCTGGATCGTCTGCAGCTGCTGTGCTGCAAGGCCTGTGCCGGCCGGATCATCTGCAGCTGTGGTACTTCAAGGCCTGTGCCGGCCAGTTCATCTGCCGGCTGTGTTTGCCTGCAACGGCCTTCTTCTGCGGGCTGTGTTTGCCTGCTACCTTTGCCATGCCATGCCCACTGCCCACGTTCACCAGCCCCGTTCAATTTTGCTTTGCCCCCCCCCCCTGTTCATTTCCATGTGCGCCAGGATCCGCAAGGCAACAGTTTGCAAGCTGCGAGAACTGCCCTGTTGGCAGCTACAACACGGGCCTGCAGTGGCGGCCCGTGCACCGTGTTTGTGTTCATCCATCCAGTCGTTGTGTTCATTGCGTGTGCCACTTGAGCTGGCACGGAGACTGCGTTTGTGCAGCCCATGCACCGTTGTGGTTCACTGCGTTCAGTTCAAAAGGGAAGGCCTTGGACTGCGTGTGAGCAGCCAGCCACGTTCCCTGTCACCTGCATTGTTTTGAGCCAGAGACTGCATGCGAGCAGCCTGGCTCCCTGCTAACTGCTTTTCTTTTGCAGAGTTCAGTGATCCTGGGCCATGGTTTAGTGTAAAATTTGTAAGTTAAGGTTAAGATGTACTGTAAATATGAGTGCGCCCCCGGCATGTTTGTCTTAGCGCCGGCAATTTTATTTAAGTCGTCCGTGTGAGTGAGTTTGTTTAGGTAGTTACGCAGCCCTCAGGTTATTTATTTTGGGGACACGAATACCGCATGAATGTCGCACTCAGGGATCCGTAGGTAAAATGTACTAGGGGAAAACTACACATGATGGCACACGAAAATTTGACGACTCGGGACGAGTCTGTAAAAAGGGGAGGGGGTAGTGTTGTGGTTACCAAATTCGCAAACCACCATTCAGGTCCCTTAGGTGAGGTATCTTGGTAAGTACATGTGTAGTTAGGCCCAAACCCGTTGTCTAGTGGGAATACATGTCATTTATGCGTGCTGCGACTCTTCAGGATAGCCGTTTTTCTTTTACTATCTTTATTTTGGACCAACCGCCATTGTTACCACCACCAGTCACAACATCACCCACCAACCACAACGCCGCTTCACCACAACCGCCACGACCTTCACGTCACACCCTCACAACCGTCGCATCGCCACCGTTCTTGCGCCGCTTGTGGGTACCGGTGTTGGACTCGTGCAGGGCGCGCGCCGAACAGCGTGTACAAAACCACGGATTTTCCACTTCAAAAACGGATCAAAAACGACACACGCCCACTTTTGTTCCGTCCAATCGGTGAGCGAGGGGCGAATTGGCCCCGCCCCCAGGGCGTTGGAGGGCGATCGATATATGCAAATTTATGGATCAAAAAGCATTCACGCCCACTTTTTCTCGGGCCAATGGGGAGCGAGGTGAAAGGTCGAAGGGAGGGGGTCAAAGATGAGAGGGCGAAGCCACGGGGCTGATATAAGCGACCGCGTTCGTCAGTCAAGTGGAACAGAGAGTTAAGACTTCGCGGGCGGTGGAGTTGGCAAGAAGGAGCTGGTCGTCGTGTGCGTTGGAGTCGGAGCGGAGGGGACGGAGCTGTGGAGAGGCGGCGAGGGCAGACGAGGGGGTGCTCGCGTCGTGCAGGGAGCTGCACCCCAGGGAGGCCGACAGCGCGACCTGGCCGAGGTGGAGACGCTCGTCGCGGGACTCGAGGCAGAGTAGGAATCCTCTATACCCCGAGCATCAGCAACCCCCTCCTGTTTCCCCCCCGCGCTGAGATAGTGCGACCAAGGGGGCCCCTTTCCCACCCCCCACCAGCCACTGTCCGCGAGGCCCGCGGAGTTGAGGCACCATCGCCGCTCCGCGTCTCATCACCAGACGGGTAGGCCCGACCCGGTCTCGGCCTCAGGCCCGCCTCATCCTTGAGGGTTCTCTATTCTTTTCCTTGGTTTTGGGTATGTGTTGTCGGCGCCGTCTGTGAAGTAAAATTGTATAAGTGTTGCCGTGTGCTCGCGTAATCGGTAGTAGATCTGCATTGTCGCATTTGCTTTTTGTGTAAATTGCATTGTGTTTTTCTTTTCTGTGTGCTTTTGGTGGAATTGAATATGTGTGCTTTCCGTTCATCGTGAATAAATGTGCTTTGTGTTGAACTGTTTCCCGCTTCGCTTCGTCATTTCTTTCATTGAATCCTCATCTTGCTTCACGTAAAGGGTTGGTAGTGGGCTGAATACGCCCGATAATTAATCGAACCGTCGAGGTCGACGAATAACACCGCTCGGTTATCCCGATAGTACGGAACGGGTCGCTTAAGTGGCCCGTGTCCGAAGTCGACCTGCGGCGAGGTGCGATCGCCCGGTCTACCCTCCGCGTGGGTACTTAGGTAGGTCGAATTTGGCGAGCAACCCTATCCCACGCGGGGGCTGATTGGCTCGATCGCGGTGAGACCGAAAGGTCCACCCGTGACTGGTTCCCGGCGTTAGTCCGAGAGGGTCACGACTGGATTGTCCGTCCGGTGGGCGACGTGCCGCGATTCGAGTTACGTGGCCGTCCGCACGCCGGCGGATATATATATATATATATATATATATATATATATATATATATATATATATATATATATATATATATATATATATATATATATATATATATATATATATATATATATATATGTATGTATATATGTATGTATATATGTATGTATGTATACATATATGTATATATATATATATATATATATATATATATATATATATATATATATATATATATATATATATATATATATATATATATATATATATTGTTGCGGATTCGCGCCCGCCGGCGTGCGGACGGCCACGTAACTCGAATCGCGGCACGTCGCCCACCGGACGGACAATCCAGTCGTGACCCTCTCGGACTAACGCCGGGAACCAGTCACGGGTGGACCTTTCGGTCTCACCGCGATCGTGCCAATCGGCCCCCGCGTGGGATAGGGTTGCTCGCCAAATTCGACCGAACTAAGTACCCACACGGAGGGTAGACCGGGCGATCGCACCTCGCCACAGGTCGACTTCGGACACGGGCCACTTTAAGCGACCCGTTCCGTACTATCGGGATAACCGAGCGGTGTTATTCGTCGGCCTCGACGGTTTGATTAATTATCGGGCGTTTCAGCCCACGACCAACCCTTTACGTGAAGCAAGATGGGGATTCAATAGAGGAAAAGACGAAGCGAAGCGGGAAAACAGTTCAACAATAAGCACATTTATTTCGCGATGAACGGAAAGCACACATATACAATTCCACCAAAAGCACATGTAAAAGAAGAAGACAATGCAATATTACACAAAAAGCAAATGCAACAATGCAGATCGAACCGACTACCGGGCACACGGCAACACTTATACAATTTTACTTCACAGACGGCGCCGACAACACATATTCCCAAAGCAAAAGAAAAGAGAACCACCCTCCAGGATGAGGGGGGTAGGCGGGCCTGGGGCCGAGACCGTGTCGGGCCTACCGTCTGATGATGAGATGCAGAGCGGCGGTGGCGCCTCAACTCCGCGGACCTCGCGGACAGTGTCTGGTAGGGGGTGGGAAAGGGGCCCCCTTTGTCGCACTATCTCAGCGCGGGGGGAAACAGGAGGGGGTTGCTGATGCTCGGGGGAAGGAGGATATCACCCTGTCTCGGGTCCCGCGGCGAGCGTCTCCTCCTCGACCTCAGTCGCGTTGCTGGCCTCTCCCTGTGCAGCTCCCGGCACCGACGCGAGCACCCCCTCGTCCGCCTTAGCCGCCGTCACCTCTCCACAGCTCCGTCTACTCGCCCTCTCCTTCTCCTCTCTTGGCTCGTCCCAACTCTTCACTCTTGACTTCTCCCACTTCTTTCCAGCTCCACCGACGACTCTCTTGAACTCCGCACAACTACACTTTACTGACGAACGCAGCTGTTTATATAAGCCCCGTGGCTTCGCTCTTTCACCTTTGACCCTCTGCCTCCGACCCTTCACCTCTCTAACTGGCTCCCCATTGGCCCGAGGAAAAGTGGGCGTGAATGCTTTTTGATCCATGAATTTGCATATAGCGACCGCCCTCCAACGCCCTGGAGGCGGGGCCAAATCGCCCCTCGCTCACCGATTGGACGGAACAAAAGTGGGCGTGAGTCGTTTTTGATCCGTTTTCTGCGGAAAGTCCGTGATGTTTTTGAATACGCTGCTCGGTGCGCGCCCTGCACGAGTCCAGTATCGGTGCCCACGAGTGGCGCGAGATGGTGTGGATGCGATGGTGGCGAGTTGTGACGGTAAAGGCCGTGGCTGTTGTTGTGAAGCGGCGTTGTGGTTGGTGGTTGTTGTTGTGAAGCGGCGTTGTGGTTGGTGGTTGTTGTTGTGAAGCCGCGTTGTGGTTGGTGGTTGTTGTTGTGAAGCGGCATTGTGGTTGGTGGTTGTTGTGTGATGGCTGTTGAGACGTGGTTGGTGGTGGTAATAATGGCGGCTGGTCCAAAATAAAGATAGTAAAAGAAAAACGGCTATCCTGAAGAGTCGCAGCCCGAGTGAATGACATTTATTCCCTCTAGACAACGGGTTTGGGCCTAACTACACATATACTTACAGAGATATCTCACCGAAGGGACCTGAATGGTGGTTTGTGAATTTCGTCAACCACAACAATATATATATATATATATATATATATATATATATATATATATATATATATATATATATATATATATATATATATATAAATTGTTACGGTTGTGGAAATTCACATTACACCATAAAGGGCCCTCAGGTGAGATATCTCTGTAAGTACATGGGTAGTTAGCCCAAACCCGTTGTATAGAGGGATATATGTGATCCATCCGGGCTGCGACGCTTTGAGTTTGCCATTTTTCTGTTCTATCTTTTATTTCAAACAAACAGCATCTCAACAAGCACGCCATCCCCACCACAGCGCCAACCACACTACAACCACGCCACCTCCACCATCTACGCTACCACATCTTCGCCACTCGCCATTCAACAGGCCCCATGCGGTTACGATCTCCGCGGAGGAACAAACAAAAACCAACAACAATGCTCAGGGGCTTTTCCCACCTGTTTCTCCCGTCAAAATTCTCCACGCTCGGTGTGGGGGAAGTGCGATCCGAGCCGGGGGTCAAAGGTGAGAAAAGGTGGGGGCCTCTTTTTGGGGGAATAATTATCTGGCCCTGAGCCAAAAACTGACTCCCCCGGCCCCCGCACGGGGCGGGGTGGAGGTAGAGCGAGAGAGCATGCCCCCCCCTTCGAGAGGCTTCTACAAGAAGCTCGAAGGGAGGCGGGACCGAAAACGGGGCGGAGCGAAGGGCGGAGCCCCGCGCTACAAAAGGCGGACAGGACGGACCTTGAGGAGAGTTGGTCTTCGGTTGGTTGGGTTGGTTCGAGAGTTTGGTTCTTCGGGGCTTCTTGTCTGCTTGTCTTGTCGGGGGAAGAGGTCCTTCGCTCGCCCTTTGGCTAGTGGCCTGTGAACGGAGGCACGGACGGGAGACGCGGCAGCACCAGTGAGGTGGACCTGCGCATCCGGACGAGGAGTCCCGGAGAGGGTTCGCCGGCCGCAAGAGTGGTCGGGGCCAGGCGCGACCACGCTGACGGTCGTGGGAGAGGGACTCACCATCCACGGAAAGGGAAGTCGCGACTCCTTTTCCTTTTCCTTTGCTTTTTGTCTAAATGCTTGTGGTGGCGCCGTCCGTCAAGTAGTATTGTTTTAAGAGTTGCCGTGTGTCGCCTTAGTCGGTTGTAGCTCTGCATTTGCTTCTATCGTCTTAACTGTTTTATGTGCATTTTTCTTTTGCTGTATATACGTGCCTTACATCCCTTCTGTGTGAAATAAATGTGCATTGTGTGAACTTGGTCCCCGTTTCGCTGCATCCTTTCCTTTGTTTGAATTTCCATCTTGCATCAGCTAAGGGGTTCGGAGTGGGTTTAAAACGCCCGGTAATTAATCGGAACCGTCAAGGCCGACGATAACACCGCTCAGTTATCACAGTAGCACGGAACGGACCGCTTAAGCGGTTCGTGTCCGGAGTCGGACTGTGGCGTGGTACGATCGCCCGGTCGACCATTCGCGCAGGTACTTAGGTAGGTCGAATTTGGTGAGCAACCCTATCCTGCGCGGGTGGGTAATTGGCACGATCGTGGTGAGGTTAAACCCCCACCCGTGACTATCTCCCGGCGTTGTTCCGAGAGGGTCACGACTGAATTGTCCGTCCGGTGGGCGATGTGCCGCAATTCGAGTTACGTGGCCATTCGCACGCCGGTGGGCACGAATTCGCAACAATATATATATATATATATATATATATATATATATATATATATATATATATATATATATATATATATATATATATATATATATATATATATATATATATATATATAGCACTCTCAGTACCAGAGTATAGTTCAGACAACAGATTGTTCAGTTTTGAAAGCACCCCATGAAGACGTCCTCTGCATTTCAGAGGAAGACGTCTGAAGACGTCTGAAGACGTCTGAAGACCTCTGTCTGAAGACGTCCTTTCAGCCCCTGCTGAAACTGTCCTCTGCATTCGATGAGGACCCGAAGAGCAAGGATACGGTCAATCATTGACCAATTTGGTGTAAAGCCTGACTGCTCTGGACACTGGTGCTCAAGCAGATGGTTGCGAACCCCATCAATAATCATCCAAGCAAAGACCTTGCCTGGCACTGATAGCAGAATCACCGCTTGGTAGTTGTTGCAGTCTTGGCAATCACCCTTCCATTTCCAGAGAGGGACAACAAGGCCCTTCTTCCAGTCTGTTGGGATGATACCTGTGTTCCAAGCAGAGCACAGAACTGCATGCAATGACATGAGTACAGCATTTCTACCAGTCTTGAGAAGTTCAGCAGAGATGCCTCAGATCCCAGGAGCTTCACCCCATTTCAACCGGTTCACTGCAGCTTGTGTTTCAACAAATGAAGGTGGACCACAGTTTATGGGAATGTCAGCAATCAGGAAAGTAACACCCCTGATATCCAACTCGACAGCTGGTGGATCAGCCTGGTACAACCACTCAAAGTAAGTGGCCCAGCGGGCCTTCACTTCGGACTCCTCTGTCAAGAGCCTACCACCCTCTGCTCTAACTGTAGTGCATCGTGGGATGGGCTTGGAGGAACGCAATGCGTGAATTCCCCTGGGAGCATGACAAGAATCACTTTACCGCAGGTGATGCTCTACCCCCTCACAGATTCCTAACACATAGGCCTCCTTGTCCAACCTTAGGGGACATACAGTTTTATGCCTCAGCTCCCTGAATAGCTCAGCTCTGCCATTCAGCCTGGCCCTGCGACTCTGGTAAATGATATCCAGTGTCCCTTGAGAGTACCTTCTTCTTCGCCCTACGGTGAGTTCCAAGACATCTTCCGGCAACATCAAGGGTGGTGGTCTTGAAGGCCCTCCAGAAGTCTTCAGGATCCCCAAGGGCACCCAGACACCCCAAATATCCACTCAGCCTGTTGCAAACTCCTCAGCTACCCTCTCATCCTTGAGCTTGCCAACATCCAGCCTCGGCTGAGATGGTACCATTCTCCTGGATTTAATCTGTAACTTCAGAGTTGCTACAACAAGCCGGTGGTCAATATTCAGGAAATGAGCACTGTGGTACACCCTGCAGTTTTCGATCATCCTCCAGCGACCAGTGGTGCCCCCAGAATCCGACCGCCCCATTGTTTGAACAAATTGGAATCCGAACAATTTTTTCAAGAAAATTTTGCTCTAAAAACCTAATACATTTTAAAAAACCGAACACAACGTGGCGTTCATGTTTGTTCACCTGTCTCCCCCACCTGTTTGAGCCGCATCTTCGTGTTTGTTCATTCAGTTCGTCGCTGGAAGTCCTCGTGAAAGCATCTCTCGTGTCAATCTCCTTTGCCACACCGCCAGATTTGGAATATCAAGTCCAGCGATGAGCCTGTGGGTGCTGAAACCATGAACCAGCCACCCTAAGTCCATGACTTCTTGCAAAGTCAGGGAACTTTGTGCTATTCTGGTTCACAGTTCCAGACCCATGGGAACCAACACATGTCTCATAACCATCCCTATCAGGTCCATTGAAAAACCCCAAGAGGAGAAGAGTATCTCGCTTGGGGAACTGCTCAATCACAGACTCGAGCATGACATAGAATGCATCCTTCATGGTGAGATTACTCGCCTCAGTCGGAGCATATCCAGAGACCAGGGAAATGACACCCAAGGAGTGATGAATCCTTAGGCCGAGGTCACATTTGCCATGGCGGCCGTGGGGTCTCCAAAATCTGCGGTCACTAGCAATTATACGGCGGCCGCAGTGTTTTCACGGTCACACAATGTAGCAGTCACATATGTTTTTATTTTTCGGGGAGCTGCACGGCGTATTTAGAAATCGTGGAGACCGAAAACGTGGGGGTGACTTACGGTCTTTGATTTGATGTCGCACGGTGACCTTAGGGTGTCGCTGCGGCAGCCATAGAATTTTCAAGGCAGACGCAAGTTTCCCGCAAGGCGACCGCAGAGGGCCCTTAGGCGAACGTGCGGCCAGACAGACGGTAACGAGTGGGTATATATATATATATATATACCGGTTCTTTTTTTTTACTGAAATAAAAATATACCAGTATATATAACTGAATATACTATAACTATAATATACCGTGGTGCCCCCAGAATCCGACCGCCCCATTGTTTGAACAAATTGGAATCCGAACAATTTTTTCAAGAAAATTTTGCTCTAAAAACCTAATACATTTAAAAAACCAAACACAACGTCGCGTTCATGTTTGTTCACCTGTCTCCCCCACCTGTTTGAGCCGCATCTTCGCGCTTTGTTCATTCAGTTCGTCGCTGGAAGTCCTCGTGAAAGCATCTCTCGTGTGTCGATCGATACTTTAGGCCTCAGTCACATTTGCTCTACGGCGAGGATACGGTGGCCGTACGCCCTCTGAATTGACAGAAACGTGCGGCGGCCGCAGAGAAACTGAGGTGGCCTCAGGGTGGCCCTACGCCATATGGCTATCTTTTACGGGCCATAAGATCGCCGTGGAATTATAACACGGAGTTATAACTTTTTTCATTTCTATGTTCGCAGTAGAAATTCGACAAGCCGACAAAAAAAAAAACTGGTAAAAAACAAAGAAAATTAACCCATTCGTTCCCGTCCGTCTGGCCGCACGTTCGGCTTAGGGCTCCCCTGCGGTCGCCTTGTGGTCCCCCTGTGGTCGCCTTGCGGGCACCTTGTGTCTGCCTTGAAAATTCTATGGCCGCCGCAGGAATGCCCTAAGGTCACCGTGCGACATCAAATCAAAGACCGTACGGCATCCCCACGTTTTCGGTCTCCACAATTTATAAATACCCCGTGTGGCTACCCGAAAAATAAAAACATGTGACTGCTACATTGTGTGACCGTGGAAATACTGCGGCTGCTTTATAATTGCTAGTGCCCGTACATTTTGTAGACCCTCCGGCCGCCAAGCCAAATGTGACTGAGGCCTTACCTCGTGTTTTCACCTTCATTTGTGATGTTTGTTTTTTTAATCATCTTGTGTTTTAATTAATAACAAAAAAAGCAATCCGATCACGTGGTGTGACGGACTGTCGGGCAAGGATTGAATTTCACAGCAAAACCGGTTGTAATTTGGAATATCCATGATTACGTCAGCCCGATGCGTTTGATGAAAGTGATTGTGGTTCTGCGGGCATCATGTTTGATGAGCTGCCCTGGGGGCAGCGCTCTCGCAGAGTGAGCGAGCGATCGGAACCCAGGCCGGAGCTCGAGCCTGTGTGGACCTTTGGATGCGGTGATTGTACCAGTTTACATACAATACACCGCCACCAAAGGTCATTTACTCATCTTATTTTACCTTAAACATGGGGAATTTCAGTTTCAAGTTTCTTGAAAGTGGGTTTTCTTTGGGTCCACGAACGGATTAATTCACTCCATTATTTCTTATTGGGAAAATATTTTTGGAATCCGAACATTTTGCAATCCGAACAGCCTCCTGGACCGAATTAAATTCGGATTCTCGGGCACCACTGTATAGGCAAACACCTATACTCCGATCCCTAGCGGTAGCGCACGGTGGACGCACGGTCAACGCAGACTGCCACGGAGGCCGTACGTAGGTGCACGGCGGGCGTAGGGGAACCATGCGTCGATCCTGCGTTGCCCGCAGGTAGTCACACAGACTGCAAGTCCACCGTACGGCGACCGTGGAAATAGTGCGGCCGCCGTAATTTTTTGGGGGTTGGGAAAATTTATTTTTCATTGAGAAGAGCTTACGGCTGTGGTGTAGTCTGCGGGCCCACGGGGAGGGGCATGATGATGATGCGTGATGGGTGTGATGATTGGAGGAGTGGTCGTGGTGGTTATCGTATCTGCAAGGGATATAGGGTGTGCGCGCCGTCTGAGGCGTCGTAGTAATGCTGGAGTCGGTCGGCTCGTGAGTGTGCCGAATACGGAATAAAGGGGAGCCGCCGGGCAGAGTACGCCTGCGCTCGCATTTGTACAACACAGCTCGGCTCGACTGTCCTTCCGCTCGTGTCTGCCTGCTAAGCATCTTCCACTTCAGTACAGTACATACACCACCCACCGCAGACTACACCACAACGGCAGCCGCACGAATAACGCAAGCCCACCGTACGCCCTACGTACGGTCGACGTGGAATACATCTACGTCATAGCTTGGCTTGGCGAATTGCTACGGCGAACGTAGAAATGAAAAAAGTTATAACTCCGCGCTATAATTTCACGGCGCCCCTACGGCCTGTAAAAGATAGCCAAACGGCGTAGGGCCTCCTGAGGCCACCTCAGTTTCTCTGCGGCCGCCGCACGTTTCTGTCAATTCAGAGGGCGTACGGCCGCCGTATCCTCGCCGTAGAGCAAATGTGACCTAGGCCTTAATCTCATGATATGCTCGTTGACCAGTGTTACCTCAATTTTCATTGGAGTCAGCTTATTGGACACAGCGACAGCAACTCCTTGGGCATGGTAACCATCAGAGCGACCAGACCAATAGTAGGTGTGACCACCCGCCATGATCTCACAGCAATCCGGTCTCCGAACCTCAGAGAGTGCTGCAATACCGTTGTCCAAACGCTTGCGCTCAGATGATAACAGAGACAGGTTTCCTCTCTTTGGGATAGGACATTGCAGGCACCCACCTGTAGGACCACCTCAGGTTAACCCAAGGAGACCGCTGTCTGGTGGGATGACACCTCCCTTTGGGATAGGACATTGCAGGCACCCACCAGTAGAGACCACCTCAGGTTAACCCGAGGAGACCCGCTGTCTGGTGGGATGACAGCTCAGCACCACCCTGACACACACTACTGCAATCTGACCTGGGAAGGTTACCCCGTGGTTTCCCTCCTATGATCAAAGATTGGGAGTCCCGAAGGCTTTTCCAGAATCCCGTCATCCGCTGAGTTGCTCTGCGAGGGAGGCTGCACAGGAGGTACTCCCACGGAGTGGGTTTTCAATTTTTTTCATACTTTTGGAATGTTTTGCGGAATTAAGTGTTTCACGGTGGCCGGAGTGCAAATCCTGCCACCAACCTCCTAATAAAAAGTCACCCAACTGCAGGAGGACATCTGCAGATACAGTTGGGCACTAGATATGGATGGCCGTTGGCTCACAAGGAGCTCTTCCACCCTTTGACAGGTTTTGTTTTCCATCCTGCTGGGTGTCCATATTATACACTCTCCTCACCAAGAAACTTGATGGGGAGACGGTTTAGTCACCGCCAACCCGACCATGGAACAGGTTATTACAGGTTTACATGGTACCTATAGCAAGTCACAGATCTAATCTGACCTGACCTAACAATGAGAGTGTGAGGATGTGTAAAAGTACTCGGTTTGAGGACAAAACTGGGCAGATGTTCATTTAATCACAATATCTTGGCTGAATCCCTAAATATTCACCACCACACTAGAAAACCCAGTTTAATTGCAGGGAAAGCGATCATCCCTCTGGGATTCTGCTGCAGGTAGCTTTTAATCAATTTCTGAACTGCTGTTTTCTAGCAGGGAAGACTGGAATGGATTAACCATGCCAGGGGCTTTCGATCACCTTCTCGGAAAAGGTGCCATTGAAATTTAACAACAGCTGTGCTGGTATTTATTTTTTTTTAAATTAAATGTTTTTTTTAACATTAAACAGCAGCCTCTGCCAGATTGTGGACAAAAATCATACCGAATGTGTACTTTTGATCATAAACATAAATAATATACATTATATTAATGCAATCCAGAAACTTTTTTCAGAGATCCAAGTGCTTTGATAATGCAGGTGGCATGTACCTACTCATTCCCAGATGGTATTTTATGTTATTTTGGAAACATGTTTCATTCAGTCTAACACTGTAGAAGAGTCTTATTAGGTCCCACTCTAATTAGCTCCTCTCACTGCGAAGCCAGAGAACCATCCATCGTGGATTGACTTGCCACAACATCACCTCTCATGGATTTGGAAAGCTACTAACAGGCTGCAACTTGAATAGCTAGGAGGTAGTGCACTCACCTTTAACTCATCTCACATGTCGAGTCTGGGTTCGATTCCTAACCTAGTATGCGACTTTCGCAATGACGGATGAATGCTATTAACGCCTCTCATGCATCTCATTGCAATGTGCTTGCTGTGTGTGAATTTTCAGTGACTCGTTTCTGCTCGTCCGGGAACTTTTAACCTGACGTTGCTGGCATGAAATCTGGAAGTGAAATCGTGTTTTTAACCCAATGTTCAACATCGAAACGAAAGAGTCGCAGTTTTAAGATGGTAAACCATAATTGTTGTGTTTCTGGATGCGAATCGAACTCACGGAAATATAGGAATTACAATAAATATCTGTGGATGAGACTGAGAGTTGTCGAGTTCATATCATTTCCTGTTGATACAAACAAGTGGCGGCAGTGGCCTTTCTTCTGTGCTCTCGACCTGAACCTGGGTACCCTCAGAACATGTGCAAAATCTGATCGAGATTGGTCAAGGGGTATGGAATTGTATAGAAATCAAAGAAAAGGCTTCACACACACACACAAACACACACACACACACACACACACACACACACACACACACACACACACACACACACACACACACTTCTCGTTTTATCAATTGATGCAAAAATCTAGGTTAATTTCTGTTGTGGCCCAGGAACCAAACAAACAATATTGTCATGTCTGGTCTGAGGCTCCGTTAACACAGCATGCCTCAGCACTGGGATCCTTTGTTCTAGGAAACGGACAAACTGTTTCTATCGTCCACTACATTGCGATCCATTCCGACTCTCTACCGCTCCCCAAGGTTACCCAAATGAGCCGAAACTTACAGCACATGGACAGGAGGCAGATGGCTCGAACACGTTTTCTTACCTTTTAAAGGTTTATTTGTAATGAATATTGGGGGGGGAAGGTGGACGAGACAAAAAGCTTGGAACAAACCATGAAAATCAACAGACCCAGAGGTGAATGGGGGCACTAAAATTTATGTACAGGTAAATAATGAATAAATAAAACCGAACCCACACTGGGCACCACAATCAGATTTGTACAAACATTTAAATTGCAACCTTCAGACTCTTTCCCCCTCCAAGCTTCCCTCTCACCTTTATCAAAAACTTCCCCCTCACCCTTCTCCCTCAACTCTCCCCTCTCACCCTTCTCCCACAAATCTCCCCCCTCACTCCCTCTTCTCAAAGTTGCACCCCCCCTACATCCAGAAAGCTTCCTCCTTCCCCTGCCCTCACTTTCTCTTCAGTCTCACCACTTCACCTCCTCCAATCTTCAACTGCCCGCTGTCCCCTCTCTTATTACTCCCCACTGTATCTCAACCCATCACCACTGAGCCTTTTCTCCTCCTCATCCGGCCTTCTCCCCGAGCTCTCCTGCAACCCCCCACACCCTTTCAACAACTCTCCTTACTTCCCCCCCTCCTCCCCCTCCCTCCCCTGCACCCAAAGCCTCCTCCCCTCCCTCTTCTTTAACAGTGTGGACCTCAAACATCTGGGGCTTTCGCTCAAACCTGACAGATCTTTCCATACAGATTGCCACTGACAAACCAGACAAAATCTGCTTAACAGAAACTTTCCTCCTTCAAGACGTCTCTGACTCCTTAGTTTCTCTCCCTGGTTACTCCCTCCTCCGGTATGGCATACTTGAGCCTTGTCCTGGTGGTGGAGTTGCTCTCTTCATCAAAGACATATTCCTCATTCTCCATGTACTGCCCTCACTCCCCCACACACCCAGGAATACATCTGGCTCCGGCTCCAGCTCCCCCTCTACTCCCACCTCATGTTTATATGTGTGTTGTCCCATCCACCGAACAGTGATGACTCCATTTACATCTCACTCTCTGAAATATGAACCAACTTTTATCCTCTCATCCCAACTATCTCTTCCTCAAATGTGGTGACTTCAGTGGTCATCATGTCAGTTGGCTGGGTGTAGGTACCTCTCACCTGTCATGGCAATACAGCAAAAGACTTCTGCAACTCATTCGGACTGACACAATCTGTCAACTTCTCGACCCAGATCTCAACCAATAGTACTCCATCACTTCTGGATCTGATTTTGACCAATTTCCCTGAAAATATCTGCTGTTCCTCCTTCGCTCCAATCGGTTCATCTGACCACATGCTTGTCAAAGTAAACATCTCTCTGGCTGTTATTACAGAACCACATCAGTGCCGTTGAGTTTGGCATTTCACTCAGGCTGACTGGCAGGGTCTTCAAGCAGCCATCAAATTTCTAGACTGGTCTCCCATCTCTACTTTCTCCAACATCAACTCATCCTGGGAATTCTTTCAAAGAAAATTGCTCTCTCTCTCTCATGCACAAATTTATCCCATCTCATCTTCAGTCATTCTACCCTTCCTCCCGCCCATGGTACACTGAACTTGCAGCGAGGCAGTTGTCCTGAAACAACTTGCCTTCGCCTCATGGAAAGCAAACCCAACTGAGGGCAATCTCAGTTCCTTCCATGAAGCTCGGAACAAGTGGATGTCTACCTGCAGGAGAGCCAGAAAACAACATCTTTCTCATCTCAAGTCTGAACTCTCAAACCTGTATCCCTGCTCCAAATCCTGGTGGCATGTAGTTAAGTCTGTTTCTGGTGTATGTTCCCCCTCCATCCACTCCCTTACCTCAAATGGCCACATAGCTGACAATGCTCCTGAAAAGGATGAATGCCTAAACTCCGTGTTTGCTTCTAAATCTTGTGTCCCAAACCCATCTTTCTGAACCCACCTTACCCTGTCGCACCCAGCTGTTCCTGGATTCTGTGTCCTTTTCTTCTGACAAAGTGGAGAGCTTGCTGTCAAACCTCGACTCTGATTTGGCAACCGGTCCTAAAAACCTGCTCCTCTGCTCTTGCTCACCCTCTCTCTGTTCTATTCACCCTCTCATTTGCTCAAGGTCCTCTGCCATCTGCTTCGGAAATCAGCAAACATTACCGCTCTGCATAAAAAAGGTGCAAAAACAGATCCCTACAACTACAGACCAATCAGCCTTCTCCCAATCATCAGCAAGGTTATGGAATCAATCATCGCTTCAGACATTAAATGCTTCCTCTTCTCCAAGGGCTTGATTTCTGATCATCAATTTGGTTTCAGACCAGGTCACTCTACCCTGGATATGCAGCTTCTGCTCTCCAAGCAATCGATGGAGATCCACAATGCCAGACATAAAATCAGTCATTTCCCTCGACATGTCACATGCTTTCGGTACAGTCTGCCACCCCACCCTGCTCAACAAACTCTCTTCCTTTGGTATCCAAGGACATCTCCATTCATGACTCATACACTTCCTCTTCTGTCACAGCGAACATGTGGCCCGAAATGGAGTTCTCTCATCCCCTGTTCTGTCCAGGCTGGAGTTCCTCAAGGCAGTGTTCTGGTCCCTGTTCCTTTTTCGGTTTTCATCAATGATCTCTCCAACTCTCTGGAAAATCCTCTTCATCTCTTTGCTGATGACTCCACCTTCTTCTGCACCATCGGTCATCCCTCAGATCAGTAAGCAGCAGCCTCTTCACTCTGCAGATTTCGATAAAATCACACGCTGGTCCAACACGTGGAACATGTCTTTCAATCCTGACAAATCTCACACTCACTGTGTCTCTCCAAAAGGACCATCTAGAAACACCCCCCCTCCCCCATCTACTTTCTCAACAATGCTCTTGAAGAAATCCTTTCATTCAAGCATCTGTGTCTCATTATCTGCCATGATCTTTCCTGGGAAAGCTGCATTTCCAACCTGGCCTCCAAAGCCAGTCGCCGACTGGGGATCCTCCATTGTGCAAAGTCCTTCCTTGGCACACCTGAGCTCCTGACCACATACAAAGTTTTCATCCGCAGCCTGGGCTGATGTTCCTGCTCTCCCCTCTGGGCTGGTGCTCCTGCCCCTCACCTTTCTCGGATTCACGGTGTGGAAACCAAAGCATTGAGGATGATTGGTATCTCCCACGATGAGCCTGAGTCTTTGAATCTCTCACTCTTACTGTATAGACAGGTCGGTGGTCTTTCTGTCTTATACTGTCTCCTCTCCAATCAACCCCCCCCCCCCTGCTGCTTTGTCTGTGATATGTCCACCCAATATTTCCGCAGGGCGCTCAAGGTGCGCCAACATCCCCCTTTTGGTAAAACTACCAAAATCAAGAACCATTGCTCACCTTCAATTTTTCAATCCTCTTTTTTCCCCACCTTTGGAACAAACTCCCACACTCTCTTCAATCCCACCCTTCTCTCCAGGTCTTCAAAACAGCTGTTAACCACCATCTCTTATATTCCCCCATCCAAAACCACAATTTTTTTTCTACCCCCGTTATTCCACCCCAAACCCACTTCCTTCAAATTCCCTGCATTCCTTCCTGAAAGTAGCTGTCCTGTAAAGACCTAAAAGTCCCTGTAGTGTCCATCTTGATTACCCTGTGTACCCTGTGCCATCCCTCTCCCCTCTCCTGTCCCTCTTCTCTCCTGCTCCCCTTGTGGTATGATCTGTGTGTCAGCTCTCATACGAGCCTTGACAGTGTGTACAAAAACATTATATTAAGCATTTGGCAATCTTCATAACCTACAAGGAAAGTACATTTTTAATTTAAATTTTTCTCTTCGATCCCTTTCAGTGCATGATAACAAAGAAAACGGAACAACACAAGTGTCTACAAAACGAGTGAAGTCTGGATTCAGATGAGCAGCCATAATGCATTTTTTAAGCACAATTTCGCACGCAATTTCTCTTTGAGTAACAGCAAAGAAATTAACAAGTTATCAGAACCTGGATAATATGTTACCAATACCCTTCGCTACATTAACAAGCTGACCGACATTACCCACATTTAATAACTCGTTCATTCTATGCACCGAAGGAACCAAAATTTTACCCTACTCTTTTCAATGAAGTCACACATAGAGTGACCTCCTGTTTCCCCAAGCACCATACAGTTAGCACTCCTTTTATTGAGGTGTAATATTTGTTTAAGAAATTTATGATGGAAAATTTCAATACGAGTGGCATAGTATCAACCTAACCCGATATGGGTTGTATTATAACAACCATGCAGAATGGAGATGTGTGAGGAATTCGGAATAAACATCACAGACAGATGCTACAAGCTATAAAACGCTGAAAGTATCGATATTTAGTGCCTTAAGGATGTACAACATTGAACCTTTTCCCTTGCAGTCATTCTTGAAAATCTCGCTGAGATTGAGTTCATTGTCATCTGTGGTTGGATCTGTCTTGTGTGTGCTTTTTTGGGGGATGAACATGCTTTTGATTTTGGTCCACGAACCCCTGTAACTCCCAAGTCACATGTTTAGGTGTGCAATGCATTCTACTAATAGGTGATGCCATAGATGAGCAAGTTAAACCTGCAAATATATGGTCAAACACAAGCTTTATACTTACAGGACATTGACCTTAAATCACCCTTGGAATCACTATTGAGGATACGGGGTGGAAATGTAATCACCAAATGGGCTCTTTGGCTTGAGATGCCTCTTGTATTTATAAAAGAAGAACAACAAAGAACCTCTGCAGGGAATTTAGGAGAGATCCCTATGTGCTGTCAATATAATTCGTTTGTGAGCTGACCTGTCCAAGAAATGTACATTGATTGGAAAGGCAAGAGAAACGGGGAGATACGAGAGCATTGTCCTCTTGTCCAAGGAGAAAGTGTAGGGAACTGTGAAATTGATGGATTTTTCTGTACGCTCGGATGTATGAAACGTATGTATGTATGTGTATACCGCAGACACATACTCTACAGTCTAGACCAGTGTTTCTCAAGGTGGGGCATGGCAATATTTTGGTGGGGCATGAGGATTCAGAATTAATGAATCAATATATGATCGCTTTCATAGCTTTGTACTTTCAAATTTGCAAAAAAGCAAAAATATTTGGATTTGTGACATTTCTGGACTTGTGCCGATGCAACATATCGTCAAGAAATTTTATCCAATTCCCTTGGTTGAAAGAATGTGAGGTAACTGACGAGGAAAAGAACGTCATTGTTGACCACTTGAAAATGTTGGTTAATGACTTCAATGACAGATTTCATGATATGAAAGCAATGGAGTTCCCTTCTTGGTTGACTCAGCCATTTCTGGTGGATTTATCTGAAGTACCAGAGCAATACCAAGAGGAGTTATGCGAGTTGCAACAAGATGAGTCTGTGAAAAACTCTTTTCAAGATCAAAGGAACCATGATGTGGCTGTCTGGGGAGAGCGAAAAGAAATACCCAAACTCGACTACTTTGGCAAGGGAAGTATTGATAAATTTTCCATCATCTTATTTAGTCGAATGTGGATTTAGTGTTGTTACCGATTTGCTGCAAGCTAAGAGAAATCGACTGGAAATCACGAAACGTGGTCATTTAAGGCTGAAACTGACAAAATTGGTTCCTCGAATCAAACAAATCTGCAGCCGGCGTCAAGGACAGGGCTCCCATTGGAGTGAGTAGCAATTGAATAAAATTTGCAATAAAGTTTTAATAAAGCCTTTTGAATACATATGTAGTATATACTGTAGTGTCTCCAATCATGGTGGGGCGTACGATTTTTTTTGAAAATGAAAGTGGGGCGTGGGACAAAAAAGGTTGAGGAACACTGATCTCGAGTCGACATGTATTGGTATGTGTAAATATGAATGGAGATAAAGGTGCTGCATGTGTCGGTGTGTGGCTGTCTATGCAAGTTATGTATAGCCTGTGATTGTGCAGATATTAATGTTTGTGTGTGTACATGTTGTTGCAGCCAGGGGGAGAAGTAAAGCAATGACATAACTCACCATAAATGGAATGAATGCTTGTGCAGTTATGGTTTACAACTGGAACACCATAAGAGATGCTGAAAATGCCACGCGGTTTCAGAAGCTTGCGCTCTCTGCACCCACTGAAGAGGGAATGAACCCTTGATCCTGCAGTGCCACAACGACGCAACGAAATGACGAAACTCTTCAGCATACCCAACTACCATCATCCCTACGATGGTAGTTGGTAAAGATTGCTGAGCAACAGTAGCTTAAACTACTAATGTACTGCTACTTTAGCGGCCCCCATTAATCGTAGTGTGTGCCCAAATCTTCCAAAAAAGGAAAGTTTCTGACTCGAGTCTTTCACGAACTGGCTGGCCAGGCCTGACGTTCGACCCGAGTTGATTTGAGCATGAATTTGTCATTTGTTTACGGTGCCGGCGATAATTCCACTGCTCTTCCCAAAAGACAACGTTAGATCTTTAATGTCCATCAACGAATGCGAGCAGACGGGACACGTGGATTCACGTCCATCCGAACGCCATGGCTGCGAAGCACCAAGATCTGACATTTTATAATGGCTTCGACAATCGAACTCAGACGAGACAGCTCAACGGGTTAAATTCTCTTCATAATGGTATGGCATTTGATAATGACTGTGCTGGTAAATCAGGCTTGGTCAGGAATGCTCCATAACCTGTAGGATTGCATCCATCTACCACACCTCTTGCGTAATAAGCCCAATCATGGTCCAGAACGAGCACCGAATATAATGACTGCCATTGGCATTGGTATCAGAAAAGAAAATTCATCTTTCAGGAGATAGGAATGAAGATCCTAAACAGTTTTTTTTTAATATTTCATATTATATGTGGTTTTCGAATTAACATAATCCGCCCTGGAATGCATAGCGCACAGAAACCCCAGGAAACAGCGGTGTTCGGGGAACTATAAAGTATATGCTTTGTACCAGATAAGGATTATTACCTAAAATGCTTCACATAGTTTCTAAAAGAAGCTGAAAATACATGGAAATGTACCTGCGAGAAAGTGGTGTGCCTCTGCACAACGGAGTTGGAGAACTTTCTGAACTCTAAAAAAAGTTGATAGTTTGCAGCACCCCGTACAGTAAACTCCTGAGGATGTGGCCCAAAAGCCCGATGTGCAAGGGTGAAGGTTCGTAGACTGGCACGTTCTACCCAAACCTTCGACCAAAGCTAACAGTGAGTGGATTTTGAACCTTGCGGGATTACCCCTTGTGAACATGGCAGACTTGTTGATTTATTTAATTGACGTCTTAGATTGAAAAGCTGAAGCCATCACAATCAACATTCAAGTAGACGTCCCAGAGGGAGACACTGTATCTGGATATCTGGTTTGGTTGCTTCTTAACACTGATGGGATGGTCAAATCTGGGACTTGGTAATGTACTGGATAAGTTTTTCAAATTATGATATTTACTTTTAATAATGTTTGGGAGGAGGAGGGGTGGGAGTGGGAGCTGTATGTGCTGTAAGTGCCGTTATAAATATATGTATATTTTGTTTGGTAAAGTTTGATTAGTGATGTTACATTGATGGGTTGAGTGACTGACTGACTACCTGAATGTGTCTGAGGTTGTAGATCCGCCGTTTGGAGAGGTTCTGGGCTGAAAGCATCAAACCTTGAGGAAGAACGGTACCCAGCTGATGATCCGTGCAGTCGGGAAACCATTCAATTGCTTACAGGTTAAAGTTCTTACTTTAGGTAAGGGAAAAAATGTTTTGAGGCTTACAATCAAAATGAAGTTGAATGCAGGATGGTGTGAAATTAATATAACTTACTTAATATTAATATAATTAATATAATAAAAATTAATATAATTAAAATTAATAATCCTTGATATAATATATTTTAGGAATAGCCCCAATACTGCACAATTGATTAAATGTGTGACAGAGACAGAGACAGAGACCATGTGAGGAACAGAAAACGAAAAAAATGAGATGTGTGTGTTATGTTATTTGCAGGTACCTGCGGAACAAACATCCATGCAATGTAAAATGTGACAATGATCCCCCTCCCCACTCCCAAACCCCAAGTTTCAACCTCCCCCATCCCCCCAACCTGAAGACTTCAACCCTGCCACTCCAACCATTCAAACCCACACCCCAGTCCACCCCACCCATAAGAACCCCTCAACCCCACTCCCCCACTACAATTCCTCAACATCCCCCCCCACTGAAATTCCTCAACTCCTCCCTCCCACCCTCCTCCCCCCCCCAAGTCTCAACCTCCCCCATATTTATGTTAGTGGGATCTGTAACATATTTATGTTATTATTTTTCATATTTATTTATGTGACAAAAGTATCTAACTCCTACCAATAATGCCATATTTCGATGAATTATGAATTACATAGAAACAATTTATCCAAATGAACTTTTTATTGATAACTGAGGAGATCAAACTAAACACTATTATAGTTGAAGGAGGCTACATGTCAGGAATACCTGCAAAAAAACATGTTCAAATCAAAATTCACTGGTTGTAAAAGTATTCTTCCCATCAAGTCGGTACTTGGTCGAAGCACCTTTTTCAGCAATGACTGCTATGAGTGTTTTTTGGGTTGGTCTCTACCAGCTTTGCACAGTGAGATGGTGAAATCTTTGCCCAATCTTCATGTGAAAATCACTCTAGTTCTGCCAAGTTTGATGAGGACCGTCGATGGACTGGAATCTTCAAGTCTCACCATAAATGTTGAATTGGGTTCAAGCCTGAACATTGACTGGACCACTCAAGAACATTAATTTTCTTCTTGTTCATCCCCTCCAGTGTGGCTTTAGCTTTGTGCTTCGGATCATTGTTCTGCTGAAATGTGAATCTCCTACCCAGTTTCAGATTCATGGCTGACTCAAGCAGGTTTTTATCAAGGATTCTCCTGTACTTTATACCGTCCATTGTCCCTTCTATCGTGACAAGTTTGCCAGTCCCTGCTGATGAAAAGCAGCTCCATAACATGATGTTACCACCACCATGCTTGACAGTTGAGATGGTGTTGACTCGGTGATGTGCTGCATTCAGTTTGCACTAGACGTAACGCTCTGAATTTACACCAAAAAGTTCAATTTCCATCTCATTTGACCACAAAACCTTTCTCCACATCCCTGCAGTATCATAAAGATGCTTTTTCACAAACTCCATGTGGGCTTTTAGATGAGTCTTTCTATTTCAGTGATGGCTTTTTTCTTGTCACCTGTCCATATATAGATGCCAGTTTTGTGAAGGGAATGGGATATTGTTGATTGATGAACACTGACCCCCATCTCAGACATAGAGCCTTGCAGATCCTTCAAAGTCATTGTTGGATTTACAGTGACATCCCGAACCAGGTTTCTCCTTGCCCAGCTGCTGAGTTTGGATAGGCAACCTAATCTGGGTAGTCTGGGTTTAACCATTTTCTGGGTGATACGTCTTCCACTTTTTCATGATGATTTCACCGTACTCAAAGGGATAATGAGTGACTGAAATCTTATTATAACCCTCTCCTGAACAGTGTTTCTCCACCACTTTATGTCCAACTTCTTTGGAAAACTCCTTGGTATTCATGTTTCCCTTGTTGGTTGGCCAAGGGAGTTGCACCTAAAAACTCCTTCGATGAGTGTGGGAGCTTAATTTTTAAGTTAAACCACTGATTGTATACAGGTGAAACTTATTACACTCATTTTGCAACCTTTCAAACAAATAATTTGCTCCTGAAGTGAGATATGGAGTATGTGGCACAAGTATATTTTGTGCCATGGCTAATAATCCCCCCTGTCTGCAGCGGGGTCATTAAACCACTTGCACTGTGGCACATGAAGCCTGGTGTTGGCTTAACGGTTAAGGTGACTGGCTTAAGTTCTTCGGGTCCTGAGTATGAGCCCCTGTCAAGCCGTTAAATACCATCAGGTGGGTTGACTCATCCTTCCAGCCTGTCATCCTTCCAATGTTGGTAAAATGAGTACCAGCTTACTGGGGGTAATAAGCCATTTGAATCTCCTGTGTCGGAGTGGTGATCCGTCCAGGATTGTATTCCTCAGCCAAATGAAACTGCCTCGGCAGCCCTTTGCACCTCGTGACGTGAAAGCAATGGTTATTTTGGTTAATGTGGTACATGTGCAGACGGAAATCGTAAATCGATAAAATACAGCAGGATATTTGAAAATGTTATGAACAGATTCTGACAAAACGTTGTGAAGTCGTTGGGTATGTGATAAACTCATAACTAGTGATGCAGAGTTGTGGACTGATAAAAACAAGTCAAAAAGATTATAATGACCAGCTTATCAGTGGGATACAAAACGTAGCCTGTTGAGCCTGGCAAAGGTATGCACTCTACCGAGTGCCAGTCTAGTTATCTCCATCACTGAAGGTGGATATACTGTAAAATGTAAATTTTTGTTTGTTTGTCTGCCTGTCTGTTTGTCTGTGAGCATGATATCTCAACAAGTTATGGATGAATTCGGACGAAACTCGGTGGATGAGTTGGGAGGGTGATAATTTACAAAGCACAGTGGAGACATATTCATCTAGATCCGGCCTATCAGTGGGATACAAAAAGTAAACTAATCAGCCTCGTGGAGGTTTGCCCTCTCCCGAGTGGTGTTCTAGTTGTTGTTGTTGTTATTGTTGTTGTTGAAGGCTCATGGATGAGCTTGTGCATAACTCACATTCAGGGTAAAGATATAAGTATGGACATCAATGTTTACATGAATTACACAAGGACGTTTGTGGACCTAATGGACAAGCACATGGGAAACTGGATTTGAACCTGGGTTTCCCACGTTTCAAGCCACAGGGACCTGGACAAACACTAATAGAGGGGAACACCAACATGAAGAGCCTTTTGTCGTTTTGACAAGATCTTCCATTGATCTTGTAACCTGTCTGCGTGATCACTTTTGCCTTCATTATTCTGAAAACGAAGGAGATTATGTTTAAAAAAAAAACATTTTCCAGCAGTTGTAGAGGTGGTTTTGAACTTGCTGCTGGGGAAAAGCAAAGTGTCGATCGTGTGAATTTCATGATGTAATTTATTGTGTACATAAATGGAATTCCATATTCAGTGGCAATTCATTTGGTGTCACCTTGGCCATGAATTATTGCGAACCTTGTGAAAGTGGTCGGCATACAGTGTGCAAAGGAAGCCTTTCGTCATTTGGCCTTTATTCGTGTGTGTTTTATCCCAGGGATCCGAGAAAGGTTCTTGGAGTAATGCCACGTAGCAATGATTAATACTGCCAAGCCAGCATCACATCATTATTGATGATAAATGGTTTCTTTCCATGTGGACGAAGTCACTTAATAAGTCTGTATTTATATACGAGCTGACCATAGCTACAGGGCTGAAAGGATAGCTTAGACTTAGAGGTATGCGCACTCGCCTTTGAGCTGTCTAGCCTGGGTTTTAATCTGCATCCAACTGTAAACTGCCACCCTGGTGTGCACGTGTAGGGCGATTCATCAATGTGTGTGCCATTCATTGGAAGGAGGTTAAGCTGCCAGCCCTATCTGCCAGCACCGGTTGTTGGGTGACGCTAAACATCCCATGGTGTCTTTAGCGAAGAGCACGGGAGCTATCTCCGGACCCCTGAATAAATTGCAAATTGTCATGCTCTCACCTACAGTGGGGTTGGTAGGATAGCCGAGACCTAGAGGTACGGATACTCGCCTCGAAGCTGTCTAGCCTGGGTTCGAATTCCGACCCAGCTATAAACTGTCATCCTGGTGTTCAACAAGCTGAATGATGCATCAATGTGTGTGCTGTCCCTCGAATGGACATTAAACTGGGGGGGCCGTATCCAGGCATTAGTTGGTGGATGTTATTAAAAATCCCATGGTGTCCTTTGTGAAGAGTCGGCGAGCTATCGCCGGCACCATGAACAAATCACAAATTCCTTTCTTAACCTTAGTTGAATGTCACGTCGAGCCAGCTGGCTTGTGAAAGATTTGGGCCAAGCTTCGCTCGGCCAACCCAACCCCACAAGAACATGTTTCTTGAAGAAAAAGAAGCAGCAGAGAAAGAGGTTGCCACTCCAACACAGGGTGCTCAAATGGCTCAATCATCCCAGCAGGCTGGTACTCATTTTGCTGACCTCGGAATATCAAGCTAAGTCAACCCCACCTGGTGTTAATTCACCATTGATTTGAATTAGACCTCAGGACACTAGGATTTGAACTCAGGACACCAAGCCCACTACCTGAACCATTAAGCCAACACCAGGCATGCACTTGATCAATTAGTTAAAGTTTGCATTTAAAGCAGTTAAGAGGTTTCTCCTATGAATATTTTCAAAGATTTTCCTTTAGATCCAATATGGCTGCCAGACCGCGTGACACATGATGGTCATTTTTATGTAAATCCTGTTCAAATTTCAAGTGAATTGGATGAAAATTGAGGATTTCAGAAATTTGGCAAATGTTGACTTTTTAGCTTATGTTGACCTCAAAAATAATTGGTGGTTGAATTCAGTGAGCTGATATGAAAATCCTGTTTAAATTTCAAGTCAATCAGATGAAAATTGACAATTTTAGAAATTGTGGCTTGTTGTTGACCTTTTGGCTGATGTTGAAATCAAAATTAATTGGTAGTTGAATTCAATGACCAAATGTGCAACTTCTCTTTAAATTTTAAGTGAATCGGATGAAAATTGACAATTTTAGAAACTTGGCCGATTTTGACCTTTTGGTAATGTTGACCTCAAAAATAATTATAATTGGTGTTTGAATCCAGTGAGCTGATATGAAAATCCTGTTCAACTTTCAAGTCAATTGGATGAAAATTGACAATTTTAGAAATTCCGGTCTATGTTGACCGTAAAAAGAGTTGTTGGTTGAATTCAGTGACCTGATATGCAAATCCTCTTCAAATTTCAAGTGAATCGGATGAAAATTGAGGATTTTAGAAAAAGGCCTATGTTGACCTTTTACTGCCTATGTTGACCTCAAAAGAGTGACCACTATATCACATGGTCATGTAACATGTGGTAAAGTTTTCATTTCCTCCACTGAACAGTTTCCAATGTACACTCAACAAAATGCAGACACGACGACGTATGCCATACATACTGTTACGGTTCTAGGAACCATATGCATACAAACATGCAGTTGTCTCGAAGTTAGTTATGCCATTAAGTATATGTGCAGATAGAACCCCTCCTTGTGTGTAGTGGGAGAGCAAAGCGGATGCGTTGCCATGTTTTTTTAGTTAGATTAATAAAGCTTTACATCCCCTCCATTACGATCCACGGTACTATAGCAGTTGCAGCCCTCGGTTCGCTGGCCACAGCGCACCATTGTCCACCTGCTGTCTCCGGAGGCTCGTTCCGAGGAAGAATCTTCACGTCTGGAGTTCCTTTTCAGCTTCCCCAAACGTTCTAATTCAATCTTGGTTGTACCACCGTCCACTTTCCTCAAGCACGTGTGGAGTGGGCGGGCTTTCCCGGCCTGGCCGAAATCTCACCCAGAAAGGGCGACCCCATGAAGGCCCTGTCCAATCATGGCGGACGGTGACATCGGCTTCGCCAAGGCCCCTCCCCGACCTTGGGGATCTATAAATTACGACACCATCCTCAGAGTAGGGTGCTGAGAGAGTCGGAGAGTTCGTTGTTGGTTGAGTGAAAGAGTTCGGTGGGTTCGTTGGCTGGTTGCAAAAAAGGAAGGAAGGCTGTTAGTTGAGTTGGTCCCTTGGTTGTTGGTTGAAGAAGGAAGGTCGTGATCACGGAGTGCCTGCCCACGTCCTGCCCTGGCGGCCCGTCTGTTGTGCTGGTCCGAGTACACCCGACCTTGACCGGGTCTCTCGTTGGGTCCTGTCTGCTGCCCCGTTCTACCTTGGACTCCGCACTCTCCACCCAGGCTCCTTCGCAGACACGGTTTCCACACGTGCGGCTGTGGGCCAAGCTGCACGACCTCTGTCGGGTGCCGCACCACGGAGCATCCCTTCCCTCGGAACATTCAAGTACCAAAAGAACTGCGACCTCAACTCCCTCCCTCCATGGCTGCAAAAGTGCTTTGCCATTCAACTGGGTTTGTTTTGTCTGAGTGTGCATCTGAGTGTGTGGCGCCTGTCTTATAAGTAGCATTGTATAAGTTATTTGATCATTGTAATTCTTGCCTGTATTATTCTCGCGACAAGTCTGCTCTGTGTCCTCTTTTGTAAGTTGCTGTAAAATTGTCGCACTACATCTCTCTCTTCTGTCCCCTGCATAACACACCAATAAACCCGTTCCTGTACCACATGAATTTCCTCGCTTAGTGTAAATAAATGATTGTAGAAATGTTCCCAGTTTGTTTTTGTCTTTTCCTTCATTGGTGCAGCATGGTTCGGATCTGAGTTTAGCGGGGTCTTTATCCCCGATAATCTGTTCATTCTCGCCGGTACGTCCTTGGCAGTTCCGCTCGGCTGCATCCGATCTGGAGTTGCTAGTTGGTACTCTACCGTAGTTGGTAGAGTGATCTGGTTCGGACAAGGCGTACCGAGAGTGTGGTTCCCTGGTAGTCGAAACCGCATGGTTAATTAGGTAACTTGGTTCTAGACAAGAAGACCCTACGCTACGTGGTTGAGGTATTGGCATAGTGAGGACAGTGGGGTTAAGATAGTGAGGACAGTGGGGTTAAGATAGTGAGGAAAGTGGGGTTAAGATAGTGGGGACAGTGGGGTTAAGATAGTGAGGAAAGTGGGGTTAAGATAGTGGGGACAGTGGGGTTATGATAGTGAGGACAGTGGGGTTAAGATAGCGAGGACAGTGGGGTTAAGATAGTGAGGAAAGTGGGGTTAAGATAGTGGGGAAAGTGGGGTTAAGATAGTGGGGACAGTGGGGTTAAGATAGTGGGGACAGTGGGGTTAAGATAGTGAGGACAGTGGGGTTAAGATAGTGAGGACAGTGGGGTTAAGATAGTGAGGACAGTGGGGTTAAGATAGTGAGGACAGTGGGGTTAAGATAGTGAGGAAAGTGGGGTTAAGATAGTGAGGAAAGTGGGGTTAAGATAGTGGGGACAGTGGGGTTAAGATAGTGGGGACAGTGGGGTTAAGATAGTGGGGACAGTGGGGTTAAGATAGTGAGGACAGTGGGGTTAAGATAGTGAGGACAGTGGGGTTAAGATAGTGAGGAAAGTGGGGTTAAGATAGTGGGGACAGTGGGGTTAAGATAGTGGGGACAGTGGGGTTAAGATAGTGAGGACAGTGGGGTTAAGATAGTGAGGACAGTGGGGTTAAGATAGTGAGGACAGTGGGGTTAAGATAGTGAGGACAGTGGGGTTAAGATAGTGAGGACAGTGGGGTTAAGATAGTGGGGACAGTGGGGTTAAGATAGTGGGGACAGTGGGGTTAAGACAGTGGGTGGGAACAGTGGGGTTAAGATAGTGAGGACAGTGGGGTTAAGATACTGAGGACAGTGGGGTTAAGATAGTGAGGACAGTGGGGTTAAGATAGTGGGGACAGTGGGGTTAAGATAGTGGGGACAGTGGGGTTAAGACAGTGGGTGAAACAGTGGGGTTAAGATAGTGAGCACAGTGGGGTTAAGATAGCGAGGACAGTGGGGTTAAGATAGTGGGGACAGTGGGGTTAAGATAGTGAGGACAGTGGGGTTAAGATAGTGAGGACAGTGGGGCTAAGATAGCGAGGACAGTGGGGTTAAGATAGTGGGGACAGTGGGGTTAAGATAGTGGGGACAGTGGGGTTTAAGATAGTGAGGACAGTGGGGTTAAGATAGTGAGGACAGTGGGGTTAAGATAGTGAGGACAGTGGGGTTAAGATAGTGAGGACAGTGGGGTTAAGATAGCGAGGACAGTGGGGTTAAGATAGTGGGGACAGTGGGGTTAAGATAGTGAGGACAGTGGGGTTAAGATAGTGAGGACAGTGGGGTTAAGATAGTGAGGACAGTGGGGTTAAGATAGTGAGGACAGTGGGGTTAAGATAGTGAGGACAGTGGGGTTAAGATAGTGAGGAGAGTGGGGTTAAGATAGTGGGGACAGTGGGGTTAAGACAGTGGGTGGGGACAGTGGGGTTAAGATAGTGAGGACAGTGGGGTTAAGATAGTGAGGACAGTGGGGTTAAGATAGTGGGGACAGTGGGGTTAAGACAGTGGGTGGGGACAGTGGGGTTAAGACAGTGGGTGGAACAGTAGGGTTAAGATAGTGAGGACAGTGGGGTTAAGATAGTGAGGACAGTGGGGTTAAGATAGTGAGGACAGTGGGGTTAAGATAGTGAGGACAGTGGGGTTAAGATAGTGAGGACAGTGGGGTTAAGATAGTGAGGACAGTGGGGTTAAGATAGTGAGGACAGTGGGGTTAAGATAGTGAGGACAGTGGGGTTAAGATAGTGAGGACAGTGGGGTTAAGATAGTGAGGAAAGTGGGGTTAAGATAGTGGGGACAGTGCGGTTAAGATAGTGAGGACAGTGGGGTTAAGATAGTGAGGACAGTGGGGTTAAGATAGTGAGGACAGTGGGGTTAAGATAGTGAGGACAGTGGGGTTAAGATAGTGAGGACAGTGGGGTTAAGATAGTGAGGACAGTGGGGTTAAGATAGTGAGGACAGTGGGGTTAAGATAGTGAGGACAGTGGGGTTAAGATAGTGAGGACAGTGGGGTTAAGATAGTGGGGACAGTAGGGTTAAGACAGTGGGTGGGGACAGTGGGGTTAAGATAGTGAGGACAGTGGGGTTAAGATAGTGGGGACAGTGGGGTTAAGACAGTGGGTGGGGACAGTGCGGTTAAGAGTAGGCTTTTCAAATTTGCAGATGACACAAAACATGGAGGTGTGGTAGATCGTGTTATGACTCTTCACCCGGCCGAGTAATGACAGAGTCGAATGAGGGTTCTCGAATGATACGATTTATTTCAGAAGATGGCACTACGCATGCGGAATGCAGCCCAAAGGCCCTTCAGTCAGGTGCCCCCGGACCACATTGAGATTCTTACTTCAAAACAGTTGTATATATAATCACACAAAAGCAAAACTGGGTGTGGACTATAAGTGTGTGCTAAGGGATAAAGAAATAAAGAAATAAATGCGGCAGTGGGCTTCTTTCCCCCCTCCCTAGGGGCCCTCAGGGAAGTTGGATCAGTCAATCCTCAGATTCGCAACCCAACAGTTCATCTTGCAAACTAATAACTTTCTAAGACTCCTACACCCCTACACTGGCACCTGCTGATAGCAAAGGCGAAACTCTGGTGATGACTAAGAACAGGAATGTGTGGGATATCAGCATACACAGTTTTCCCAAGGACATGCTGTTGTGCAGCTGCAGAGCCATAAAGAGTTATCAAAGACATAGTGAAAACAGCATGATACATTTAAAGCAACATTTTAAAGCAAGGTTTGAATAATACACAATTACAAGCAAGGTTAGAATCCCGACAGCTGATTAACACACAGCTAATGGTCCAAAATATGACCACCTAGCATATCATCATAACAGTTTCCCTCCTTGGTCATATTTTTGACCATACCCAGCCACACCTGATACTCACCAACCGAGTGGACCCCTATTTGGTTCCTGTAGCAGCTACCCCTAGGCCCCCGCGCCTGCCAAACGGGATTTGCAAATGCCGTGGATAGCCATCAACATTCCCCAAATGAGAAGTCCCCAACTGCCGGTGGTTCAGGTTAGCTTCTGTTGCCTTTTGTCTTGCCCACTGCCACAAGTCTCCCATTAAGTTGTCATATACAAATTTGATGTTAAGTCCACACAATATTAAAGGCACTACAAGTCTATACAATATTAACAGCAACATTATTATTTAGGCAATTATACTCAACACTAATTACAACAATAATATTTACAATATGCAAATGTAATAATGGGTGAGCAGCACTGTGAGCGCTCAAGGCATGGTGTAAGCTCCTTTCTCAACTTGCGCTAGAAGACAAAAGAGTCTCATGAGATGCATATTTACATATAAGGGTCATACAAGTATTTTCCATACATGCCTTCACTATCTGGTATTGTCCATTTTCCACGATTATGCATATGCTAGTCAAAACACTGCCACATCTATCATAAACCTCCATCAGCATTTTACTTGTAGATTTCCTTTCTTTCTTGTTACAACTTCCTGTATCTTCGTGTGTAGTGAGATGCGTGAGTCCATGTTTGGCTTACCTTTTCACTTGAAAGTTCGTTGAGTCATCAGTAATACCTGGAAGAGTCTTCCCCAGGGCGCCCTCCGCCAGAACACCTTGTTGGCTCCTCAGCTGGTGGGGGTCGGGTCTGGTTGTGGCCCCATACAGAGGTCCTCGGGGTCTTCCTCCATGAGTTCGCTGTTAATTATTATGATGGCCTGGGTGAGGGGTGAGGCTTCACAGCATTTCTTTAGACAAATGGAAATGAGACGTTTGATCAGAGATACTCCAAAAATGATTCCCATGATGATTAGGATTGCTGCCCCGACCAGGCACAGTCACCAGTCTCCCCAGTCATGAAATATAGATCTCCACCCTGCGTAACCCTCCTTGCGTTCCACTCGATCGCTCGTGAGAGCTTCAAGCCTTATAGGTGAAAACACCTATAAGTGAAATGTGTTCTTCTCCGGGAGGTTACTGTATTTTCACAAGATTTCACAACTATACTCCAAAAGGGTTCTTTAGGGGCCCATGGAACTTGGGTAATTAGAGATGCGTGTTGACCCCATATGAATCCTATTTGTGCAAAGTGCCCCCACTGGGTTTTGTCTTGCGTTTTGTTCTGCCAAGCCACTTCTGTCTTTTCTGCATTTTCTGACGTCCCCCCCTCCCAACAGGTTTTGTCATGGCATAAGACCATCGAATCGATTTTATTTCCTCGTTTCATTCTATCAAATCATAAGTTTCCTCGGCTTGGACGCAAGACAGTTCTATGAGCTGCTGTGGCTGGATGGTTGTCAGCCCTCTGGAAATGAGTGGTGCGGTCTTGCCAGGTTCCTTTGAAAATATCTTTACCTTATCTAGTTCTTGGTTGTATGTTTTCCCCAACCTTCCGTATTCACCTGCTTCCATTCTTTCTCCAGCCGCTCCCCTCCTATGTCGCTGTGGGGTTGGTACTGGTTCATTTTCGTGTCCCCCTTTGCCACGGAGGTGTATACGGTTTCTTTGGCTTGAGTGTGTTAGTGTGTTGCCTAGTGATAGGTCCCCCCACAAAGGAGTAATGTGGGAGTTGCATGTTGTGTCGTCAAAGGTTCTGTCACTGTCTCCATTACTACAAAGTTTACAGCATACCACTGCACTGAACACTGCAGTCAACTGCAACATAATGACAAGTATTTGTGTAAAAGATTATTTTTAAATGATACCTCCGTATGAGGCTCCCACCATGACTAGAGCTTGCAGGACTGGAAGTTGCTCTGGGTGCGTGGTGAGTGGATGTGAAGGCCAGAGACCTTACTGTACACTACTGTAGATTTTGATCAGGCAAGCATACCTTCCATCCATCTCCTTGTCTGACGGCCTGTAAAGTGTTCTGGTGTTCGTTGCCCCATCTTGCGGTTCTGGGGCGCATCTCAATCTGTTCACCACTCTTCCTAACTCCCCTGCACTATGTCTGTTACTAACTGCCATTGAGATGTACGGTGTTAGTCCTTCTCTGTGCTTCATTAGTTCGCGCTCTCTGGCGGCTTGTTTCACCTCCACCGCCGCTCCTTCCTTCCCGATCCATCGGTTGGTTGTCATCAGAGAGCGTTTGACGGTGTAATCTCTATGTGCTTTGGCCACGTATTCATAATCCTGCCCTGTTTCATCGTAGTCGACAGTGAGTGCAGTGCAAAGCCAATTCCATTCCAGATCGATGTCGTTGCTAAGCAACCATTCCTCTACATCCCTTTAATTCCGCTTATGCTTCCCAAATCCAATGAATTTATCCTGACAGATAGAGGCTCATATAAAGACAACAGACATGCTTTTCTGTCCGCTTCCAGACAAACATCTCGACCCCGACAGGCAGAGAATCGAAACGCTCCCTCGTCAAGGCCCACGATGGCTGCGTGTTCAAACAGCACGAGCTCCGCCCGTAATTTTCCCCAAAAACACCGCTATCCTCATCAGTGCGTAGCCTACCAAACATCCTTGTTCTTGGATGTCTGACATGTAAACAAGGACAAATGTGTCCAAGAGCCACGTCCTAAAGGTTTTGTCTTCACCAGAATAATAATAAGAACAACGCGGAGCTCTTAGAGCCGGCGTTTACTACGCGAGACGCGGCTAAAAGATAAACCCACTTTAAATAAAATCCGTTCCTTGTTCAAAGCATTTAAATCGCCCTTTCCATCTGTTGTAGTAATCAACAATAGACCTTTTCGATCGGCTTTATTCTCACAAAACCCATACGCATATCTACAACAACATAAATATACATAGGGTAAGAATAACAAAATACAATAACTTGTACACATAATACTGAAGGCAAACTCCATACTCTAATCCCAATTATATTCCTCAGAGTACACCATTCCTAATACAGTATACTACATACCATTACTGTTCCAGCACGACCCTCCACGGAGCACGCGGCATACGAGTCATCACCAGCCACCGAGTCATCACCAGCCACCGAGTCATCACCAGCCACCGAGTCATCACCAGCCACCGACCCCCATACACAGTGCTGCCACATCCGCCCAATCTCCGTTGCCGCTAATCACAGTACGGCACTTCATTATCACAACACCATCCAACCTAAATCCCTCGGTCCTGCGCCTCTTCCGCGTCTCTTTTTTTTTTTTTCTCTTTTCCTCTTCCGGTCACGAAGCCCAATCAACAACAACAACAACAACAACAACAACAACAACAACAACAACAACAACAACAACCGGAACAAACATATATATATTACAGCCTTGTTTCAAAGCATTGTCGCTTCCATGTACCGATAGCGCGTGCACTCGCCTCGAAACACAAAATCGAGCGATCCTTTGAAACGTCAATGTCCTTATTAATTAATTTTACCACAAAGCTATCTCTTTAAAATCTAGTTTGTCCACCATATTCAAAATCAGCCGCCTCGAGAAATTCTTGTACATTGCTCCGACAAGCAGGCACGTTCACAGCAGGGTGTTAATTGCACTTTCAAGTTTGACAAAGCGCGCTGGGCCCATGCGTGATTACGTCATCACGCACTCACATGAGCAATACGTCTTATCAGCGTTGTTGGTTTTTACGATCAAACTCACGGAACAAATATTTGACGACATCTCAAATACGTTCGTTTTAAATCGGAATTTTTACAGAATCCTAAGAAGGGCGTCCCCATCTTGTAAAATGTGCTAATCCATTTCGTAAACCCTCACGATAAGCTGTCCTTCGACGGGACGATTTCGTGCTTTCGGCGCGCCTGTTAAATCCTATGGCACGTCACGTGACTCGCAAAACCCCATAAAATAAGTTTTTTTCCAGATTTACGAAAATCAAGTATAAAACATGCTTAATGACCCCAACAATGAAACCAGAATTGAAACTGACGTTAAAACGAACCCGTAACGTCGATCAGCCTTACGAAACATGCAAAGTGGAAACAGAACTGAATTTGAATTTGAAATCAAAATGATGCTCCGTGGAGACCATCCATTTATCACGTACGTACAGTGTTCAAAGCCAAAACAGCATACAGAGTTTATCGGACCATGAGAAAACCCGAACGTTGGTCCATTTGACATCCCATTTGACAAACTGTCTGCTGAAGTGGTTTTAATTATTCAATTCCCCATCGAGTTCTCTCTCTCTCTCTCTCTCTCTCTCTCTCTCTCTCTCTCTCTCTCTCTCTCTCTCTCTCTTTCTCTCTTTCTCTCTTTCTCTCTTTCTCTCTTTCTCTCTCTCTCTCTCTCTCTCTGTCTCTCTCTGTCTCTCTCTGTCTCTCTCTCTCTCTCTCTCTCTCTCTCTCTCTCTCTCTCTCTCTCTCTTTCTCTCTTTCTCTCTTTCTCTCTTTCTCTCTTTCTCTCTCTCTCTCTCTCTCTCTAAATGACATTTGCCCATCACTGAATTAACAACACGTGCAGAATCGGTCATCATCGTCCTTCCTCCGGATTTGGTGTGCGCAATTCACCTCGTCCAAAGTCTTCACATTGACGATGACGACCAATCATTATCTCCATACAAACATACAAGTTGTTCCACACATACAAGTTCCAAGTTGGAACACTCAACTTACGTCGAACACAAAACTCAACCTTCCCCACCACATTGTATTCACAAATACATCCAAATAGGTAACTCTACAAACAGCCCTTCTCCTGGCTCATTAACCTTGTGTTTTTTTCCCGTTGGTTCAAGATTCCCTCTGAATCGAATCACTTACGTCCTGTCTCACTTTGTGACTCCGTTAGCCACGCTGCAAACGCTCTCCAGTGTTTTCCACTTTCACCGATAACATTAAGTGTTGTTCCTTTGGGTAACTCTATGTTCTTTGCAGAGTTATTCCCCATCTTTTGTTCTTATCTTACCAACCGCCTAATAGCTGTAAATCGTTTCTCCTTTTACGTCGGGACCGAAATCCCTTTCAATCAGCCGCCTAATAGCTGTAAATCGTTTCTCCTTTTACACCGGGACCGAGATCCCTTTCGACCCGCCGCCTAATAGCCTCAAACCCAATGAAGGCCTCTAACCTTCCCTCTCTTGGTACAGGATTCCAACCTGTTTCCTCCTTATTTCACACGGATACCTTTATCCTCGACCCTTACCGGTTCTAACATACGGCCTGCCAGCCCTCTTTGTGCCCTTCAAACAAACCGCATTCGAATCACCTCATATGTTTTACCGTTACAGTTCTTGATCCGAGCAGATCCTGGAGCTGCGTCCAGCGGGCACTGCCCACCAAGTGTACAGTTTTCACCTAACTAGGGCTCCCTGTCTTAGGTGCCCTATACGTGCAATTTCCACGTACCTTTAGCTGAACCCTTGCGATCGCTGTACACCAAGTGGAGTCCCGCCGTCCACACCGCCAGCATCAGTCGCATCGCATCCTCGTCGCCAATTGTTATGACTCTTCACTCGGCCGAGTAATGACAGAGTCGAATGAGGGTTTTCGAATGATACGATTTATTTCAGAAGATGGCACTACGCATGCGGAATGCAGCCCAAAGGCCCTTCAGTCAGGTGCCCCGGACCACATTGAGATTCTTACTTCAAAACAGTTGTATATATAATCACACAAAAGCAAAACTGGGTGTGGACTATAAGTGTGTGCTAAGGGATAAAGAAATAAAGAAATAAATGCGGCAGTGGGCTTCTTTCCCCCCTCCCTAGGGGCCCTCAGGGAAGTTGGATCAGTCAATCCTCAGATTCGCAACCCAACAGTTCATCTTGCAAACTAATAACTTTCTAAGACTCCTACACCCCTACACTGGCACCTGCTGATAGCAAAGGCGAAACTCTGGTGATGACTAAGAACAGGAATGTGTGTGATATCAGCATACACAGTTTTCCCAAGGACATGCTGTTGTGCAGCTGCAGAGCCATAAAGAGTTATCAAAGACATAGTGAAAACAGCATGATACATTTAAAGCAACATTTTAAAGCAAGGTTTGAATAATACACAATTACAAGCAAGGTTAGAATCCCGACAGCTGATTAACACACAGCTAATGGTCCAAAATATGACCACCTAGCATATCATCATAACAGATCGTAGGGTTAGTCAGGTGACTCATTGGAATGGAAACTATATTAGTGATAGGTGTGCTGTATCACGTGATTGGGTTTTCGTATATCATGCCTCGCCCGCTAGGGGTGGCAGGAATGTGCATCCGGACGCGCAAGAAAGCGGAGTTGATGCTAACACTCTTGCTTCTCGTGTCCCACTGCACCTCGTACACCATAGTTGGCTGACGAGGATGGTTGAATACGGACTTGTGCCCGTTTTCGTCGGAGACGACTTCAAATTGTTTTCCGAGCAATTGGAATGCTATTTCCACACGAATGATGTGGTCGACGAGGGCAAACAGAAGTCGATCTTGCTCGCTTCGCTTTCGGCGGAACATTATCGACTACTGAGTGATTTGGTGGCACCGGACAAGCCCCGGGATGACGGGCTGTCGTTTCGGGACGTTGTGGAGAAGATGAAAGCACACATGGCGCCGGAGAGGTCATTACAGCTCGCTCGATACCAGTTCGATCGCCTCTCGAAAGGTGCACACAGGCCCGTCGCTCGGGGGGGGGGCATTTGGGTGCAATGCCCCCCCATGGCGCATCTGGTGCCCCCTCCCCCACTTGTACGCCACCCATTTATGCCCTGTTGTACCCTGTGAACAACTTAGTGTTTAAGGATGAGCGCCCACTGTGACCTTGCTGTTTAAGAGTTCACCTGTGTGAACTAAAATCCTTATTCCAGATGTTCAACATGGTGACTAATAAGGCCTTCTTGGATAAACTGTTCTTTAATAATATCCTTCTTTGAATAACAGTCAAGAGATAAGTGTGCGCTTCCCAGAGCATCTCCAAAAGCAATTGGCAAGACAATACAGTCCAAGACCACAAGATAAAAGATAATAACGCAAACACCAACGCCGGCAGCCAAGACCTCGTGTCGAATGTCGATGTTGTGGGTGGTTTTATATATCGTGGATCATTTAGTTTTAAGGAATAGCCAATCAGCGTATTCGATATGGAGACCCGATTGAGCAGGTTACCTGATTGGTTGTAAGTTAGGTATAAATGTAATATAGTCATAATATGATAATATGATTAAGGAAAAGACATAAATTTACATTATTAAAGATGAAGTGCACGTGCACCACGTGACCTTCACAACCCGTCAACCCTCCATCTTACAAAAGTAATTTTATAATAAAAATTAAAAATATGTGTGTTTGCAATCGTGCTTACGTTTGAAATGATTAGATGCAGATAAAACCTGTTTTTGATGGATGGATCATTTAATAAATAAAACCATCAAATCTCGCGAGACGCGAGATTAGTGACGCAAGTCGCGAGATTAGTGACGCGAGTCGCGAGGGACGAATCACAGAGCACGAGCTCGTAGCAGGAGAAAAAGACGTCGATGATGGATACACGAAAATGGCTCAGAAAAGGAAAAAAATGCAAGCGACGAAAATGAAGAAGATGATGAAAGACATGTTACGGGAGGAGTTGGATGAGGAGGAGGAGGAGGAGGAAAAGACGATCATGTCGATGAAATACCGACAGAAGCTGGCCAACCTGGCCAAACCAGCAACGTCAGCCCTGCGGCTGTAGCCCCAGCGCAGACAGCCGAGTTTCCACGCTCGGCGGCGGCCTCGGGGTCGGCTGTGACCGTCAAGCCGCTTCCCGATGATCTTGGAAGTGAGAGACCGAATCGAGTTGTTCTACAGCGGTACCCTGGCCATCTGTTGCAGAACAAGAGTCACTCGTTTGTGTCCTCGTGGTACCAGACTAATGAATGGCTGGAATACAGTGTGCACACAGATGCAGCATTCTGCTATCCATGTAGGAAGTTTAACACCGCACGTGGCCCAGTGGACTCTACTTTCACAGTGCGAGGCTACCGGAATTGGAAACATGCCGTGGAGAAAGACAGGGGGTTTCACAAACACACAACTTCAAAGGAACATTTAACTTGTTTTGAGGTGGAAGGAGAATGAGAGGCACATCGATTGTGGTGAGGAGATTTCCACACTCCTCAATGCTGACCAGTTAAATAGAAACCGGTACTATGTGTCTGCTCTTATAGATGTTGTGGGATTTCTCGCCGAAAATCAGATACATTTTAGAGGGAGCCTTGATAATTTTGAGGATATGTCAGATGGGCACAGTGGGCTCTTTCTCTCGCTTTTAAACTACACACTCAAAGAAGACACCAAGCTCGCCGAAATAATAAAGCATATCCCACGAAACGCAAGCTATACTAGTCCGGAAATGCAGAATGAACTGATCTGCACATTGAGTAATGTTGTGCCGGATGCCATCGTGGAAGAAGTAGGCACTTCGTGGTTTACCATCAAGGTGGATGGGACGAGGGACCCCACTGAATGCGAGAACATATCAATCATCATTCGCTTTGTATCGGCATCAAATGAAGCAACAGAGCGTCTACTCACAATAGCTACAGCCGACGCTGGAGATGCAAAAGACATTGACAGACCTAATAATTGGAGAGCTGACAAAAACAGGACTTGACACATCAAAAATATTAAGTCAGGTGTACGACGGGGCTTCATTAGTGGCTAGGAAGCACGGTGGGGTGTAAAAGTTGTTGTAAGAGATATTGGAAAGAGAAATCCCCCATGTGCACTTCTTAAATCACCAACTCCATCTGGTAGTTATCCACGCACTGGCAGCAGAGAAAGCTGTCACTGATTTCCTCGAGGTTTGTTGTTGCCTGTACAAATTCTTCAGAAAGCCCACTGTTGCTGCACAGTATAAAGGTGAGCGGTTAAAACGATTTCTTGATCAAAGTTGGACGGGACATTCACCACCGTGTCTGTGGAGGCCTGTGGAGTGATCGAACGGGTGTCATACTCAGATTGGGCCACCCCGGTTGTCACGGTGCTGAAACGGAATGGAGACGTCCGATTGTGCGGGGACTTCAAATCCACGGTTATCCCGGGGCTCAGCATGGAGCAATATCCACTGCCGTCAATCAATGAAATATATGCGCGATTGGCGGGGAGTCGATACTTCACGAAGCCAGACCTGCGTGATGCATATTTTCACCTGGCAATGGATCCCGGGAGTAGCGAGCTTTTGAAAATCAACACATGTCAAGGACTCTATCGATATACCCGACTCTGTTTTGGGATTGCTTCGGCCCCAGCCTTGTGGCAGAAAGCCATGGATCAGGTTTGCATTGGCCTGCCTGCTCAGACCTACCTGGACGATGTGCTCATTGCGGGGAAAACGGCGGACGAGCACCTTGCGAACATTGCCCAAGTGCTGACAACGCTAGAAGCGTGCGGCCTGCGCTTGAACAGGGAAAAGTGCGCGTTCTTCAAGCAGCGCTTGGAATACCTCGGGCACATCATCACGCCGGAGGGGCTGTTGAACGGTCCTTGGAAGGTGGAGGCAATTCAACACATGCCACCGCCTCGCGACAAGACGCAGCTGCGCTTGTTCATTGGTATGGCCCAGTATTACCAAAGGTTCGTGCGCGGGCTCAGCTCACAACTTGCGCCGTTAACGCGGTTGCTCAGAAAGGACGAGCGCTGGGCTTGGGGGCCTGTACACAAGGCGTTGTTCGACCATGTCAAGCGGCTGCTCACAGAGGATACGGTCCTCGTGCACGACGAGCCTGCGCGTCCGCTCTTATTGGCATGCGACAGCTCTGCATATGGCATCGGGGCAGTGCTCTCCCACAGGATGGACAATGGTTCCAAGCGGCCTGTTTGTTTTGCATCCCGGACCCTGTCCGCAGCAGAGCGGGAATATGCCCAGATCGAGCGCAAGGCTCTCAGCCTCGTCTGGGCTGTGCGGAGGTTTCATCAATACCTGCTGGGGCGCCATTTCACTTTGCAGACGGATCACAAACCGCTTCAATTCATCCTGAGACGCGAACGCGGGGTACCGGTGGTAGCGGCCGCGCAAATACAGCGATAGTGTCTGTTTCTTGGTGCTTACGATTATGATATTCAGTTCCGAAGCACCGAGAAGCATGCTAACTGCGACGGGCTCTCACGCTTGCCGTGTGCGGAGGGTCCACTGAGTCTGAGTCGGCCGACCGGGTCGATGTGTTCGCGCTGGGCCAGGTCCAAAGCGGGCCAATCATGGCCAGACAGGTCGTGGTGGAATTGGCTTGTGATCCGGTGCTCGCCCGTGTCATCCAGGCGATTTATACGGGGAATTGGAGTGATCTGCCTTCGACACCGGCATTTCAACCTTTCATGTCGCGCGCATCGGAGCTGTCGTTGGTCCAACGGTGCGTTATGTGGGGAATGAGGACGGTGATTCCACCGAAGTTCAGGCAGCGGTGTTTGGAAGAACTGCATGTCAGTCACCTTGGCGTCGTGAAGACCAAGAGTCTTGCTCGTAGCCTGTTGTGGTGGCCGGGGTTGGACAAAGACATTGAGCAGTTGGTTAAGCGTTGCGCCACGTGTCAAACAGATGCTGATAACCCGCGTCGAGCCTCGGGGCTCTGGCCAACCCCAGACAGAGCCTGGCAGAGGGTCCATGTAGATTTTGTGGGGCCGGTTAATGGCAAAATGTTTTTGATTGTGATCGATGCATTCTCTAAATGGCCGGAGGTTGTAGTAATGCAGCATACATCAGCAAACATTACAGTAGAGAAACTGCGGACGATCTTTGCTAATAAAGGATTACCGGAGATCCTGGTCTCTGATAACAGTCCGCAGTTCGTCGCAGGTGTATTTGATGAGTTTATGCGTCAAAATGGTATTCGACATCTAAGGTCCGCACCGTATCATCCTGAGACGAATGGGCAGGCTGAGTCGTTTGTTAAGATGTTGAAACGGGCTTTGTGCGGGGGGGGGGGGGGTGTTGCACCTGTGCAGACAGTGGTCGATGTCTTTTTGCTCCATTACAGGAACGCGATTCATCCTGTCACGGGTGATTCGCCTGCCATTCGTCTCTATGGACGGGCATTGCGGTCAAGACTGGATTTGCAGTGACCTGGAGGGTCGGGGCGTGGGGCGGTGTTGCGTCCAACGCTGCTGCGCGGTTTCGATGTGGGGCAGCAGGTAATGGTGCGCAATTATTTCCACAGTTCCAAATGGGTGCCGGCTGTGGTCTCGGTGGTACTGGGGCCGGCGAATTGCATGGTGCGGACTGATGGTGGGGAGGTGTGGAAGCGGCACGTGGACCAAATGCATGATCGCTGTGCAGCGTCACCCCCCCGGGCCGAACGATGTGGGACCCCCACCTGTAATGTCGCCGGGCCAGACGTTGTATCGCCAGGGCCGGATGTGCCGACGCCCAGTGGGTCTTCGCCTGATTCTGTCCTGCCCGGGGACGTCGGGCAAGCTGGTCGGCCGGGGGCGGTTGTTATTGCGAATGGCGCGAGTCCGGCGAGGGTGTCACCTCGACCGAGCCGGGAGGCGTCTGAGCCTGGGCTGTCTGGCGGCGCTGCCCGTCCGAGGCGGGTCAGGGTGCGACCGCGGTACTTGGAGGATTATGAGTGTTGATTGGTTTCGGGTGGTCATGTTATGATTGTCCTTTCATCATTTGACTTGTCATTTTACGAGGGGAGGAGTGTGCTGTATCACGTGATTGGGTTTTCGTATATCATGACTCGCCCGCTTGGGGTGGCAGGAATGTACATCCGGACGCGCAATAAATCGGAGTTGATGCTAACACTCTTGCTTCTCGTGTTCCACTGCACCTCGTACACTCTAATAGGAAGCAAATTAGGGTGCGTGCGAGTGGGAGGATGTCTTGCTGGCAGGATGTAAATAGTGGAGTTCCTTTGGGATCAGTCTTGGGACCATTACCCTTGCTATGAGTATAATTTACTTACCAGTGTTTGTGTGTTTGTTTGTTTGTCACGCTACTCCTCCTACAGTTCTGGGCTGATTCCATCCAGACTTGCTACATCGGATCAGGATGACCCCAATTCATGTTTCGGGGTGTTTTTATCTTTGCTGGTGGTCTTGGGGGAGGAGAAGGGGAGGAGATGCAAATTTTCCACGTAAATGTGTCTCGTGTAGTGCTACCACTTGGTGGGGGAGAGTATTACAAGTCTCCACCATATAAAGTGCAGTATCGCTGTCCCCACATTTTCCAGTGCAATGAGTTGTCAGTTGCCTATACACTGCCCAAATAAAAGTATGCATCAGAAGAATGTGTTGCATGCTTGGAACAAGATCACCCATAGGGTGGGTAGGTACTCTGCTAATATGTAATCATTTACATCAATGATTTGAACACCGTAGGATCTTTAACCTCCACGAACTAATGCCAGCACACGGAACTCACAGTTTAATATCTATCCGAGGGACAGCACACACATTTATGCCTTGCCCTGCCTGAGAGACATCAGGAATGGATAACATTCTGGAGCTGGGCATCGAACTCAGGCAGGAGAGATGGCTGAAAGGCGAGTGTCCATACCTCTGGTCAAGGCCATCCTGCCAGCTCGCTGTTGTTAGTAAGCGTGCACGAAGGGAAAAGTGGGATGAAGCAATCGGTCGCGTACGTGGTACGTATAACGTATTGTTGCGGATTCGCGCCCGCCGGCGTGCTGACGGCCACGTAACTCGAATCGCGGCACGTCGCCCACCGGACGGACAATCCAGTCGTGACCCTCTCGGACTAACGCCGGGAACCAGTCACGGGTGGACCTGTCGGTCTCACCACGATCGTGCCAATCGGCCCCCGCGTGGGATAGGGTTGCTCGCCAAATTCGACCTACCTAAGTACCCACACGGAGGGTAGACCGGGCGATCGCACCTCGCCGCAGGTCGACTTCGGACACGGGCCACTTAAGCGACCCGTTCCATACTATCGGGATAACCGAGCGGTGTTATTCGTCGGCCTCGACGGTTCGATTAATTATCGGGCGTCTTAGCCCACGACCAACCCTTTACGTGAAGCAAGATGGGGATTCAATGAAAGAAATGACGAAGCGAAGCGGGAAAACAGTTCAACAATAAGCACATTTATTTCGCGATGAACGGAAAGCACACATATACAATTCCACCAAAAGCACATGTAAAAGAAGAAGACAATGCAATATTACACAAAAAGCAAATGCAACAATGCAGATCTATCCGACTACCGGGCACACGGCAACACTTATACAATTTTACTTCACAGACGGCGCCGACAACACATATTCCCAAAGCAAAAGAAAAGAGAACCACCCTCCAGGATGAGGGGGTAGGCGGGCCTGGGGCCGAGACCGTGTCGGGCCTACCCGTCTGATGATGAGACGCGGAGCGGCGGTGGTGCCTCAACTCCGCGGGCCTCGCGGACAGTGTCTGGTAGGGGGTGGGAAAAGGGGCCCCCTTTGTCGCACTATCTCAGCGCGGGGGGGAAACAGGAGGGGGTTGCTGATGCTCGGGGAAAGGAGGATATAACCCTGTCTCGGGTCCCGCGGCGAGCGTCTCCTCCTCCACCTCGGTCGCGTTGCTGGCCTCTCCCTGTGCCGCTCCCGGCACCGACGCGAGCACCCCCTCGTCCGCCTTCGCCGCCGTCACCTCTCCACAGCTCCGTCCTCTTCACTCCGACTAGTACCACTTCTTTCCAGCTCCACCGACGACTCTCTTGAATTCCGCACACTCCTCTCTCCTTCCAACTGAACTCTTACTCAACTTCCAACTGAACTCTTCCTCGACTGACAAACGCAGTCGTTTTTATAAGCCCCGTGGCTTCGCTCTTTTACCCTTGACCCTCTGCCTCCGACCCTTCACCTCTCTTGCTGGCTCCCCATTGGCCCGAGGAAAAGTGGGCGTGAATGCTTTTTGATCCATGAATTTGCATATAGCGACCGCCCTCCAACGCCCTGGAGGCGGGGCCAAATCGCCCCTCGCTCACCGATTGGACGGAACAAAAGTGGGCGTGAGTCGTTTTTGATCCGTTTTTCTGTGGTGTCCGTGATGTTTTTGAACACGCTGCTCGGTGCGCGCCCCGCACGAGTCCAGCATCGGTGCCCACGAGTGGCGCGAGATGACGGTGATGCGATGGTGGCGAGTTGTGACGGTAAAGGTCGTGGCGGTTGTGGTGAAGCGGCGTTGTGGTTGGTGGTTGTTGTGATGGCTGTTGAGACGTGGTTGGTGGTGGTAATAATGGCGGCTGGTCCAAAATAAAGATAGTAAAAGAAAAACGGCTATCCTGAAGAGTCGCAGCACGCATGAATGACATTTATTCCCTCTAGACAACGGGTTTGGGCCTAACTACACATATACTTACCGAGATATCTCACCTAAGGGACCTGAATGGTGGTTTGCGAATTTGGTCAACCACAACAGTATGTATGTAGATGTACTCGCATTCGTATGCATCTGCATTTTGTTAAGAGCATACATTGAAAACCGTTCAACGGAGGAAATTGAAACTTTACCACATGATACATGACCATTTGATATTGCTGATATTGAGTACATCATAAATTTTCTAAGGAAATTTGTACACATTTATCTCAAGTGCAGATAAATACAATTGCAAGATTGTACACCAGAAGAGTTGGTTCGCGTCCAGGGCCACCGAGAGCAGAATGGGCCCCTTCATCCGGGCACCCTTCAAATGTTTTTTTATTTTTATTTTTGAAACAACATATATTTTTGTCGTCAGAAACATACCGTGTTTAAGGGAAATTGGGATGTTATTCACATTTTCCTACATGCATATTCGTTTAACACACTTCATCCTGATGGGGTGTGGCTAACACTCCTGTGTTCATTTACGTCATTTGATCATGCAGGGAATGTAAATTGTGATTATGTCAATTGTTCCCAAAGTAGTTTATTTTATGAGGGAGGGTGTCATTGTCTCTGGAAATGGCATGCCAGAGAATCACCCTGAGTGGCATGAAGGGTGACACAAAATAAATTTGTCCCCAGTGTTTTATCATCACAAACAACCAATATACGAAAAAAAAAATTGAAGGAATATTTACGGGTCCCTTTTGGGTCTGAGCCCTGGGTCTGTTCAGTTGAAGTCCCTGCTTGCACCAAGTCCTTCTCAAGGCTGCGTGGGGTAAGTATTCTATGAATACCATATAGTTCTACAAGCGACTGAAGTGGCGACAATGATTTCACTGGTCGGTATAAGCACTTGCGTTAGTTTGGCTTATAACGCTCTGGGAACTGTTTAACGAGCACAAACGTGCAGTTTCAGCTACTGCCAGTAAATATCAAGAGGTGGTCCTTACCATTCGCAGCTTACAACTACACCATACAACTACAAGGAATAACAAGGAACTTTGGTGGAGGAGAAGGCCATTTGGGCCATCATGCCTGCATGACACCAATACCAGATATCACTCGTCGACATGCAAGCTACCGACAAGTGCTGCCAATATCTCTGTATCCATACCTCCTCTACCTCCATTGCTTCTAGGTACCTATCTAATTCTGATTTAAACCTACCTACTCTTTCTGCTGCCACGACCTTTCCAGTATGACCATGCCGTGCAATAACTACTCTCTGAAAGATGACCTCTTGCCTCATTGCTGTCCTAACTCTCCTCTTCTTTACTCTCAGGTTATGGGCCCTGGTCCCATCACTATCCTATCACATCCAGTTCATGACGGTAAATGAAAAAGTTTTTGTGGAAACAAGAAAACAACTCTGAACAAGTGACTGTTGAAGTGACTGCCGGGCCATTGGAGTTATCGCTGGAATTTGCAAAAATAAAACAAAGCCGAGAGTTTCAACAAGATGGAGTAACATCCCACACCTCACAGGCCCATCCCACAGCCACATCACATGGACGTCTCGCTTGGTTGAGGGGAAAAATTGCTAATCGTCTTATCAGTCGCAGGACTGAATTCCCATGGAACCCCAGATGCCCTGACTTGTCATCGCTGAATTATTTTTGTATGGGACTTGTCAAAGGGAGAGTGGTTCAGTCGAAGCCATCCACAATTGCTAAATTCACATTATCTCGAGTTACACAAGACACCCTTCATATCAGAGAGTGGTGTCACCTGTTGCTACATGGAAGAAAATCTAGAGAACAGAGGGGAGGCCATACTCTTACTCAGTACTTGCTTTTCAACTTGAGGGTTGTACAAATATTTCACATTTAAAAATTCTTTCATATCTCTCATTGGTGTAGATGTACGATTTCTTTTTTTTTGCTTTACCTTTTTTATGGCCCACCCTAGACAAGTCTGACTCGTAAAATTATCTGTATTCGGGTTAATCATAATTCATGTAGACTGGCCAGTCGTACATTTGGCTGCAAAATTTGAAATAATTTTTACACACCCGGATCGAAGCAACATTTGAGGCTGTTTTTGGTTAGTAAACAGATGCCACCTGCTGTAAATCCTCAGGAAGTGCTCTCCAAATCGATGATTTAAAATTCGTTATACAAATGGTCTTCTGGTCCAATACTCTCCATGTCGTATTGACATCCATTAGTTAATTGCATCCGACATGGCTGTGCATGACGTTTGCCAAAGCTGTTAGTCAAACAAGTCATGTTTTATATCGTACTGTGTGTGACCTGAAATGAACTCGTGAGTCGTGACCATTGCAATGGTGAGGCATCACGATGCCAACTGAATTGGCTGTCACGGCTGAATAATGAAGTCAATGCGCTACCATCTGGAGACCCCCCCAACAGAAGCGACTACTTTCATTGTTCTCACCAAGCGTCACATGCATATCGTTATGACGTATTAAAATTGATCACCCTGATCATGGAGGGAATTTTTTTAACAAGTCTCATTCTCAAACAGTCGGTGGGCAATGGTGTTTTTATTTTAAACCAGACTCGGTGATGAAAGTGTTCGAATAATGTTTGCTCTGAGTCTGGGAGGTTGATGGTTCGAACTCAAACTGAGTCTACCAAGGACTTTAAAAACAGTATGTGCTGATTCCTTGCTTGGGGATCCACAATTAAAAAGGATATTGCAGGGAAAACTATAAGTTGGCAATAATTGCATCAGCTTTGATGCACCTAGTGGCCTCCCTATGTGTTGAAGTTTCTTGTAAGGGAACATACATATGCGGTGTACTTCTTATCGGTGCCAATTTGTTAGTACTTTTACATCATGAACTTTGTTCCATTTACTTGTCCAACTAATGGCAGTCGTGTTAGCCTGGTTTCTTTAATTTGGTTTCTAACCAATAATTTTGCCCCACACTACGATTTAGCTCGAGGACCTCACCCTCAGGGACCGAAACCTTGTTGAGAAAGGCTTTAACAGAAACGTGGCGACCCCTTCCTGCCGATCAGCTCGCATTTTGCACCATCGTGGAAATAACTCATGGACTCGAGTTTCACTGGAGTTGAACCGCAATTGCAGCCCCATCTTCAGCGAGGCATTTCCTCTCTTGACTCATGGAGTTTCTTACCACGTTCCACGTCGTGGCTCTATCCTCAGTGGGTTTTCACTCCTTTTAACTGTTAATTTTTAAGGTTTTAACCTTTAAGGTTTTCACTCCTTTAATTACCATCATCTAACCCCTTTTTGGATTGTTCACCAAGAGAGCTGGGTTTAGACGGTCGTGAGACAACTGCCAAGTGCTTCTGTTGCTGTTACGAGTGGATATTTCGAGAGATGAGGGTGTCTTGAGAAGAATAAGGTAAGTGGTGTGTTTTTATCATTTATCGTGATCGAGTTGTGCATGTTTTAAGTTCGGGCCTAGCTGACGGGATTCAGGCCTCGGCTAAATGCTAGGCCGCGCCAGTTTTTTGTTAACTAAGGTGCTTGAATGAATTTTTTCATGCAAGTTATGCATTTCACCACATGCCTGATGTTATATACTGTTAGATTATATAAGGATTGTACATGGATGCTTTAAAAGTCGTGTTTTATGGCGTTGGAAAAGAATTTCTCTTGTGAATGCACTATAACTATGTAACTGGTTTTTGCTTCGAACGGCCTCATCAGTGTGACAACTCCTTGGCTTTTTTTCACAAGATCTTGGCTATTCGTTGTTCAGCTTGGCGTATAGGTTTTTCTATTATCATCGCTTTTCCGAAACCTTGTGAATTCTTGGCTTTTTTCATTGGCTCACCTTGGCATTTATGAAAATGAGGAGTGGTCACACTGGGCCTCATGCGTTTATTTGAACTTTAATTCGATTTCTGTTTTCATTTTTCACAGTCGATAAGGTAGCTTAACACTTGACTGAAACAAGGTTGGTGAAAATCTGGTGTTTTATGGCGATTTTACGTCGTTTTGTGATTTATACAAGTTACATGAGCTGAGGAGATGCCATGACCATGGGCTTCCAAATGCTTCCAAACGGCCTCATGACTTTATCTTGTTTTATTCGATTTCTTTTTTCACTTTTACTGTTTGTTAATATAGGTTCAGATTCGATTCAAACAATTTCCTTGAAAATTTTTTGAAATTTGATGAATTTAGTTCGTATAGACATTTTGTATGGTGAATGGTGAGACTCTGTGAGTATTCTGGAGCAGCCTCATTGCTCGTGGCCTTACTCTAACTCCGATTGGATTTCTATTTCTACTTTTTGAAATCGCTGACACAGATTCAAACTCGACTGTAACAAAATGTGTGAAAATCCGATCAAAAACGCCTTTTTCATCAGGAAAATGCATTAAATTTCAAATAACTGACGCCGTTGGGCCTTAAAGGGACACTATATGATGTGCATTCACTTGACCTTTCACCCTGTCCCCCAGGGAGACTGCTTATCCATAGCCTGTCAGATCTGTATTTATATTTTCGGATGTTTTGCGAGGTGCTCCACAAGGAATTACAGCAAATATTGTGAAAAACGGACGTTTCAAAATAAAGTTATAATGTTTACACGGGCCACGAGCCGATGTACCACGTGACCTGTACAGACGTGCAGGCAAGATGGTGGCTTCTCTGTAATGTTTATTTTATGGGTGATTAAACTTTTCAATGTCTCGAGGGTTGTTCTACATTAAACAGCAACTCTTTTGTTTACAGTCTGTACCCACACCCATGTGGTATGCACCCCCCACACCTTGGCTTCGCATTGTGTTCATGTGAGGGACTGCTTGTTCGCAGGAGCTATCCAAGTTTTGTTTACATTTTCAGAAGTTTTGCGAGGTACTTGACAGGTATTCAAAACAAATCTAATGAAAAAATAGATGTTTACATGGACTGTGAGCTGGTGTACCTCGTGACGCGTGCACAGATGAGCAGGCATGATGATGCGTTGCCCACACGGTGCCGGTTACACGCGATTGTGTTTATACTTTATAGATACACTTGGTAAGTTGCACATTCTGCTCACATGTTTGGGGCAATTCTAAGCTGCTGAGGGTTTAAACACCATATTTATATCATACGATTTTCATTCCAAGGCCATGGAGATATCAGTGTATCTCAGAGATGGCATATGTTTTCCTGTTTTAAGGTTGTTTTGCTTTAAATTATCACTTCCTTCGATGCTTCCTGTGATCTCCCTTGTGATCCCCCATGCTGTGTCCCTCGAATAAAGATATGCCTTCCCCCTTCCCCCTTCCCCTCCCACTATATAGGCCTCATTAAGTCGGTCTTGGGACATATAAATTATCCTGTACATGCCCTGTTGTAGTGTACTTTGCATCAGTGCCAATTTGTTAGTACTTTTACATCATGAGCTTTGTTCCATTTACTTGTCCAATCAATTGCAGTCGTGTAGACTTGGTTTTTTTTAATCTGGTTTTTAACCAATCATTTTGCTCCACACTACTATGGGGCTCTTGGACCCCCGGCCCCCCTTTGGGGGACAGGCATTGAGGAAGGCTTTATTGTGAGTGTGACAACACTTTCCTGCCTGGCAGCTCTCATTTTACACTGTTGTTGAAATAACTCATGGACTTGCTGGAGTTAAACCCCATTCACAGCCCCATCTTCAGCATCACATTTCCTCCCTTGACTCACGGAGCGTCCTTCCATGTGCAGCATCGTGGTACTGTCTTCAGTGGGTTTGCACTCCTTTCAACCTTGGGACGACTATCATCTCACCCCTTTTGTGAGCAGCTTATTGCGATGGGCACTGGCCATTTATGACACCTGAGTCACAGAGTGGATCATATTGTTTTGTGAACACAATGCCGAATTGGCCCACTGGTGATATGCCATTTCTTGCTTCTGATTGAACTTGTGACTGTATTTATCCGCACTCAGGCATAACAGCTTATTTGACGCCATTCAAACTGGATGAAGTCATCAACCCTTAGCAGTGAGTAAAAGTCAACGACTTGATTTTCTATGCATGCATTATTATTTTAATGGCTAATATTAAGTGAAAATCTTCTTCTTCTTCTCCTTTCGGCTGCTCCCGTTAGGGGTCGCCACAGCGGATCATCCATATGATCCGCATAGTGATTTGGCACAGGTTTTACACCGGATGCCTTTCCTGACGCAACCCTGGTCACCTCTTGCTACACAGGGATATGGCACACCTATTTTAACCGGGGTATACACCGGGCCCAGTACACTGGTACTCATTTCGCCGACCTCGGAAGGATGACAGGCTGAGTCAACCCCCTGGTGTATTAATTCAGTGGCCCAACGGGGCTTGAACTCAGGACCTTTTGGATCCCAAGCCACTGCCCGAACCACTGCGCCAACACCAGGCTTTTTCTAATATTAAGTTAAAATAGCATGTCTAATTGGAACCATGTTATCGCCCCCCCCCCCACCTTTCCTTCCATAGTTTTAACCGCTTCTGTTCTGACCCCTCTTGCAGTTCACTTGTTCTTTGTCATTCGTTCACTACAATAGAGACTTTCTAAATGATGTAATCCACCCCAGAATGCTCAGTGCACATGCACAGAATTCCCTAGAAACAGTGGTGTTCGGGGCACCATCAAGTATATTGTGTGTGCGAAACAAAGATTGTTTCCTAAAATTGCTCACAAAGCTTCGAAAAGAAGCTGAAAATACTTGGAAAAGTACCTGAGAGAAAGGGCTGTGCCTTTTCACAAAAAAAGAGTTGGAGAACTTTCTCAGCTCGCCGAACGGGAAGCTGCTCGCACTGCAAACTTGCGACCATGCGTGCAAGGCCCGAGTGGAAACTCCCAACGGATCGCTGCCAGTGAATGGACTGTTAATCTTGATAAGATGCTTCTGAACATTGATGGGAAGGACATATCTGGGGCTTTTAAATGTGCAGGATAAGTTAAAAATTATATTTTCGTTTAATAATTTTGGGAGGCTTGAGGGAAAGTGGGAGTTGACGTGAGCTGTGAGGGCTGTTATAAATACATTGTCTGATTGGTTCCAGGGCCACAAGAGAAATTGTACTGGATTTTTCATCTATTGCTAAAGGTTGGTGTGTGTTTGTGTGTGTGTGTGTGTGTGTGTGTGTGTGTGTGTGTGTGTGTGTGTGTGTGTGTGTGTGTGTGTGTGTGTGTGTGTTGAGCGTATGTGTGTGTTTTTATACACTCAATGAGGCAGCTAATTGTATTCACAGGAAATAATAGGAAATCATCACCTCTCAGTCCCATCCACTGATATTTGTCACATTTCCTCCATTTCCCGTGAGTCCGATTTTTAAAACTTAATTTATTTTATTTTATTAAATTCAAGAACAGAGCAATTATGGCTAACCATTTTGAAATTGCCAATATTTTGTCTAAATGCTGAAAATTATGTTTAAACTAGCCGGGAGGCGACGATGGTTCGCGGGCATTATTGAACAATGCCACGATAGGTACAATTGAGTTAGTGGAAGCTTTTGAGGAAGCCCTACCGTAAAAATTGACCAAATCAAATGGGATTTTTTTATATGTTGTACTTATGGACATTACGCACAGCTTCTAGGAAATGAAATTGCGAGAAAAAAAATCGAGAAAAAAATAAAAATAAATAAAAAGTTCAAGTGGGCGTGGCTCCGCCCACAAGGGGCGTGGGACGCCCATCATACAAAAAGACACAACAAGACCATGATATCTAGCTTGTGTCCAAGTTTCACCAAGATCGCATCAAACGTCACGGAGCTATGCTCTGGAGAGAGTCACAAACAGACAGACAGACACAACGAAAATAGTGGTCACTGCTGGTGCCCGTGAACCAAGAACGATTTGAATTACAGATTTCCTGCTACTAATGGCATGTAAAAAGTGTTCAGTGGAGCTGAACTGAGTCGGTGGAAACTCACACACAGCGTATGCGCAAAAGGCATCATTGAGCATTCATACTGTACATCATTTCGAAAGTCACGTATCAGAAATGCGATGCTGCACGTCATTACCAAGTAATGGTAACCAACTCTTCGGTGAAGGACATCTTCACGACGTGAAAATACACAAAGCTTGTGCCAGCTATACAGTATTTACGTGGGAGCTGGATGTATCAGATACGGAAGACACCGTATTTTGTTTTGGTGCTTCTGAACACCAATGGGAAGGATATATCTGGGGCTTGTGAATGTATAGGGGAAGTTAAAAATGATGATATTTCCCATTAATCATGTTGGGAGTCGTTAGGGGGAGTTGGAACCGTGAAGGCTGTTATAAATATTGACTTGTCCAGGGGGGTTAGCCCCTACCTTGACGGATAGCTGAACGATTTCCTTTGGAGGCTTACAGCTGAGATTCTCTGGAGAGTATGGCGTGTGCAGGAAGGAAAGGGCGGCAAGGACAGAACAGACGGAAGCACAGCACAGGGGTTTATACTTGAACCCACGACAATGAGACAACACAAGCAACTTGAATAAATATGGGGTTTAATGAAAATAAGTCAAATATTTACAATGGTAATAATTCAAAGGGTAATCATAAAAACAGAACGCGAGGTAAAACCAAATCTAATGTTGAGGCACCTCCACACAGACTTTAATACAGACAAGGGGATAGAACAAATAAAAGGAAAATCCCTCCGTTATCCCGGCACTGAGCTCTGTGCCCAGAGATGACTTTCTGAAGCTTGATGTTCGACAAACCGCTTTGTCTCTGCTGTGGGAAAATGCGCCCAAAATGGCGTCAAGCTGCTCTCTGGGCAGGAAAACGTACAGGAGGCAATTCAGGCGGCGAAACTCAACACCAGGGCTCAGAAACCCCCACACAGCTTCTTTCGTCGATCGCACTTGCCGTGCCGCTGCTCTGCATAATGACGCCTCTCTTCCCCGATGGCACAACACAAGGCTTTGAGGCTGGTCCCATACGAACCAACCAACAGTCAATGGCCAGCGTCTTGCTCCACCACACGAGCCAATTCGCCTCAGCATGACCACAAGAATTGTGCAGCCTTCTTTACCATCTCTTTCATCCGCCGATCCTACCTCACTCACTTCTGTCTCGCTTCTTCTTTGTGGCTCGACTGCCTTCTTGTCACACATGCGAGACTCTCCTCCCCCCTCTCTCTCTCTCTGACGTCATGGTCATCAATCCTCCACTCCAGAGGCCTGGTTCACCAGCCATCACCCCTGGAGGCAGGGTTTCCTGCCTGCTTGGATGTGCAGCTCGGTTGTTGTTATTGTTTTAAAGACGTGACCCCTTTTTTATCACCTGTCTTGAAATGCAAAAACATAGGAAAAGGTCACTGGGGGCAATCACATGCTGGGAGAAATTGTCCTTAAACCCTACTTCATTTAACACAGCACCACCCCTCTCCCCCAACCGTGTGGTGACACTTAACACTTAACCTCACAGTTTCCCGACTTAATTTACATTGAGATGTCTCCTACACATCCAAGGATCAAGCTACTCTATACAATCCTATCTTTCCAATGAAATTCCTCCATTTACCCCACAACCATAACAATATTGTTACGGATTCGCCTCTGGTAGGAATCACAATGGGAGTTCTCGGATTCACTTCTTAGCCAACGATCCTGAAGCCGACGAACCGTGGATATTTCTGCAGCACTATGGTTTGGTAAGCAACTACAGATACCATCTGAGATGCTTCATTTAGGTAAGGTCTAGCATCCAATTCCACTTTACCTTCCCGGCAAATTAATCACCCCAGATAAGGACTGCTTCCCGATGTGCCACCTTGATCAACGATGGCCGAGTGTTACTGGAGGTGTACACACCGGCTAATGACACCCATCGGAGCGACGGGGACGAACTCCAGACTATGCCTCACCAATGGAAGCTGACAACCGGACAGTTTAGAAAAGGGCTTGTAATGATTAACAAAAGGCACGTATGTACATGACAGTGTCACAACAGAGAAATCCTTAACCCAGCACAAAGGCCCCCTTTTAATCAGTCACTTGCTACAAAGTACAAATGGGTGCCACAGTCATACCGGAAAGTGTGTGTGTGTGTGTGTGTGTGTGTGTGTGTGTGTGTGTGTGTGTGTGTGTGTGTGTGTGTGTGTGTGTGTGTGTGTGTGTGTGTGTGTGTGTGTGTGTGTGTTTGCATTGCGTGGCCTGTTATTGGCCTTTCATTCACTGTATGTAAGCTGGCCGGCTCACGTTGGTCCAAAGAAAAAGGGGATGGGGGGGGGGGCTGAAGAAGACGGTGTAATGCGTTGTCCTGAGAGGTGCAGAGGGTGGATGCATGTGCCGTCAGAGGAAATGGCATGAGGTGCAACAGTCACTGGGCTCCAAAAAGAGCAGTTGGTGTTTTCCGCTGATGCTCATGTTTCGGAAGGGAACCAAGTAGAATAGAGTTGCAAGAGAAATATAGCATGAGTGTGTATAGCAGCTGCATCCGGGAATCCTCCGCTGGTCTACCTGGCACGGGACCTCGATTGCTTCATGCTTGGCCACCAGCTTGCTCCCACAGATTCACCAGTCCTCGGCTTACTGTACAGATGCCAGCCCACTCTATAACCACCAGCTTGCTCCCACAGATTCACCAGTCCTCGGCTTACTGTACAGATACCGGCCCACTCTATAACCACCAGCTCGCTCCCACAGATTCACCAGTCCTCTGCTTACTGTACAGATACCGGCCCACTCTATAACCACCAGCTGGCTCCCACAGATTCACCAGTCCTCTGCTTACTGTACAGATACCGGCCCACTCTATAACCACCAGCTCGCTCCCACAGATTCACCAGTCCTCTGCTTACTGTACAGATACCGGCCCACTCTATAACCACCAGCTGGCTCCCACAGATTCACCAGTCCTCGGCTTACTGTACAGATACCGGCCCACTCTATAACCACCAGCTGGCTCCCACAGATTCACCAGTCCTTGGCTTACTGTACAGATACCGGCCCACTCTATAACCACCAGCTGGCTCCCACAGATTCACCAGTCCTCGGCTTACTGTACAGATACCGGCCCACTATTACCACCAGCTGGCTCCCACAGATTCACCAGTCCTCGGCTTACTGTACAGATGCCAGCCCACTCTATAACCACCAGCTGGCTCCCACAGATTCACCAGTCCTTGGCTTACTGTACAGATACCGGCCCACTCTATAACCACCAGCTGGCTCCCACAGATTCACCAGTCCTTGGCTTACTGTACAGATACCGGCCCACTCTATTACCACCAGCTGGCTCCCACAGATTCACCAGTCCTCGGCTTACTGTACAGATGCCTGCCCACTCTATAACCACCAGCTGGCTCCCACAGATTCACCAGTCCTTGGCTTACTGTACAGATACCGGCCCACTCTATTACCACCAGCTGGCTCCCACAGATTCACCAGTCCTCGGCTTACTGTACAGATGCCAGCCCACTCTATAACCACCAGCTGGCTCCCACAGATTCACCAGTCCTTGCTTACTGTACAGATACCGGCCCACTCTATAACCACCAGCTGGCTCCCACAGATTCACCAGTCCTTGGCTTACTGTACAGATACCGGCCCACTCTATAACCACCAGCTGGCTCCCACAGATTCACCAGTCCTTGGCTTACTGTACAGATACCGGCCCACTCTATTACCACCAGCTGGCTCCCACAGATTCACCAGTCCTCGGCTTACTGTACAGATGCCAGCCCACTCTATAACCACCAGCTGGCTCCCACAGATTCACCAGTCCTTGCTTACTGTACAGATACCGGCCCACTCTATAACCACCAGCTGGCTCCCACAGATTCACCAGTCCTTGGCTTACTGTACAGATACCGGCCCACTCTATTACCACCAGCTGGCTCCCACAGATTCACCAGTCCTCGGCTTACTGTACAGATACCGGCCCACTCTATAACCACCAGCTCGCTCCCACAGATTCACCAGTCCTCTGCTTACTGTACAGATACCGGCCCACTCTATAACCACCAGCTGGCTCCCACAGATTCACCAGTCCTCTGCTTACTGTACAGATACCGGCCCACTCTATAACCACCAGCTCGCTCCCACAGATTCACCAGTCCTCTGCTTACTGTACAGATACCGGCCCACTCTATTACCACCAGCTGGCTCCCACAGATTGACCAGTCCTCTGCTTACTGTACAGATACCGGCCCACTCTATAACCACCAGCTGGCTCCCACAGATTCACCAGTCCTCGGCTTACTGTACAGATACCGGCCCACTCTATAACCACCAGCTGGCTCCCACAGATTCACCAGTCCTTGGCTTACTGTACAGATACCGGCCCACTCTATAACCACCAGCTGGCTCCCACAGATTCACCAGTCCTTGGCTTACTGTACAGATACCGGCCCACTCTATTACCACCAGCTGGCTCCCACAGATTCACCAGTCCTCGGCTTACTGTACAGATGCCGGCCCACTCTATAACCACCAGCTGGCTCCCACAGATTCACCAGTCCTTGCTTACTGTACAGATACCGGCCCACTCTATAACCACCAGCTGGCTCCCACAGATTCACCAGTCCTTGGCTTACTGTACAGATACCGGCCCACTCTATAACCACCAGCTGGCTCCCACAGATTCACCAGTCCTTGGCTTACTGTACAGATACCGGCCCACTCTATTACCACCAGCTGGCTCCCACAGATTCACCAGTCCTCGGCTTACTGTACAGATGCCAGCCCACTCTATAACCACCAGCTGGCTCCCACAGATTCACCAGTCCTTGGCTTACTGTACAGATACCGGCCCACTCTATTACCACCAGCTGGCTCCCACAGATTCACCAGTCCTCGGCTTACTGTACAGATGCCAGCCCACTCTATAACCACCAGCTGGCTCCCACAGATTCACCAGTCCTTGCTTACTGTACAGATACCGGCCCACTCTATAACCACCAGCTGGCTCCCACAGATTCACCAGTCCTTGGCTTACTGTACAGATACCGGCCCACTCTATTACCACCAGCTGGCTCCCACAGATTCACCAGTCCTCGGCTTACTGTACAGATGCCAGCCCACTCTATAACCACCAGCTGGCTCCCACAGATTCACCAGTCCTTGGCTTACTGTACAGATACCGGCCCACTCTATTACCACCAGCTGGCTCCCACAGATTCACCAGTCCTTGGCTTACTGTACAGATACCGGCCCACTCTATTACCACCAGCTGGCTCCCACAGATTCACCAGTCCTCGGCTTACTGTACAGATGCCAGCCCACTCTATAACCACCAGCTGGCTCCCACAGATTCACCAGTCCTTGCTTACTGTACAGATACCGGCCCACTCTATAACCACCAGCTGGCTCCCACAGATTCACCAGTCCTTGGCTTACTGTACAGATACCGGCCCACTATTACCACCAGCTGGCTCCCACAGATTCACCAGTCCTCGGCTTACTGTACAGATGCCAGCCCACTCTATAACCACCAGCTGGCTCCCACAGATTCACCAGTCCTCGGCTTACTGTACAGATGCCAGCCCACTCTATAACCACCAGCTGGCTCCCACAGATTCACCAGTCCTTGGCTTACTGTACAGATACCGGCCCACTCTATTACCACCAGCTGGCTCCCACAGATTCACCAGTCCTCGGCTTACTGTAGAGATGCCAGCCCACTCTATAACCACCAGCTGGCTCCCACAGATTCACCAGTCCTTGCTTACTGTACAGATACCGGCCCACTCTATTACCACCAGCTGGCTCCCACAGATTCACCAGTCCTCGGCTTACTGTAGAGATGCCAGCCCACTCTATAACCACCAGCTGGCTCCCACAGATTCACCAGTCCTTGGCTTACTGTACAGATACCGGCCCACTCTATTACCACCAGCTGGCTCCCACAGATTCACCAGTCCTTGGCTTACTGTACAGATACCGGCCCACTCTATTACCACCAGCTGGCTCCCACAGATTCACCAGTCCTCGGCTTACTGTACAGATGCCAGCCCACTCTATAACCACCAGCTGGCTCCCACAGATTCACCAGTCCTTGCTTACTGTACAGATACCGGCCCACTCTATAACCACCAGCTGGCTCCCACAGATTCACCAGTCCTTGGCTTACTGTACAGATACCGGCCCACTATTACCACCAGCTGGCTCCCACAGATTCACCAGTCCTCGGCTTACTGTACAGATGCCAGCCCACTCTATAACCACCAGCTGGCTCCCACAGATTCACCAGTCCTTGGCTTACTGTACAGATACCGGCCCACTCTATTACCACCAGCTGGCTCCCACAGATTCACCAGTCCTCGGCTTACTGTAGAGATGCCAGCCCACTCTATAACCACCAGCTGGCTCCCACAGATTCACCAGTCCTTGCTTACTGTACAGATACCGGCCCACTCTATTACCACCAGCTGGCTCCCACAGATTCACCAGTCCTCGGCTTACTGTAGAGATGCCAGCCCACTCTATAACCACCAGCTGGCTCCCACAGATTCACCAGTCCTTGGCTTACTGTACAGATACCGGCCCACTCTATTACCACCAGCTGGCTCCCACAGATTCACCAGTCCTTGGCTTACTGTACACATACCGGCCCACTCTATAACCACCAGCTCGCTCCCACAGATTCCCAGACGTGTCTGCTTCTGAACTCTGGTTAGGGCTTTTATAGGTCCTGTTCTGCTCTCTTCCATGTCCGGATGCCTCTTGGTCTACCTCACTTTCCACTGGACTGCTCTGTGAGCCGGCCATTGACATTCATCGTTGGGAGCTTGGTGGCACAGCCATTGACTAAACGTGGCATCGCGCATGGAAGTCACAGTTGCATTCCACGCAGCCCCCCTCCGACATTGCTGTTGGGGTTGGTAGGCTTCCTCCACCCGTGGTGGTTCTTTTGTAGCCTCTTACTCAGCTTAATTCAGCCCTTTCTGCGTTCACTGAAGCATCGTGTCCAATTAAGCTTTGCTTGAAAGTGGCTTGATCTTCGTGATGCAATGTGTGTTGTAAAGCATCTGTGGATGCATGGTCGAGGTGTGTAGAGAGATGGAGGGAGAAAGATAGAGAGATAGATGTAGAGGAAAAGTGTAACAATGAGGTTTGATTCTACTACAAATACAACACATGTTCCATTCTGACTGGCAGGGGTGTTGGGGGGTGCAGCAGGGAGGGGGGGGGCTGGAGGGGGTTATTTAACCAGATAAGGAATGTTGCCTAAAATGGTTCACAACGTTTCTAAAAGAAGCCGAAAATACGTGTAAAGGTACCTGCGAGAAAGTGATGTGCCTCTGCACAACGAAGGATTTGAAGAAATTTCTGAACTCGCTAAAAAAATCTGATAGTTTGCAGCACCCCTGCAGAGGATGTGGCCCAAAGGCCCAATGTGCAAGACTGAAGGGTCGAAGACTGGCGCGTTCTCCTCAAAACTTCGACTGTAGCTCCCATTGAGTGGACTTTGAACCTTGCGGGATTACCTCGTGTGAAGATGCCAGACTTGTTGACATCTTCAATTGAAAAGCTGACGCCGTCATAACCTACATTCAGGTAGAATTCTCAGAGGGAGACACTGTATCTGGTTAGGTTGCCTCTTTACACCGATGAGAACGTCATATCTGGGGCTTGTCAATGTACCGGGTAAGTTTTTTTTAAATGATGATATTTACCGTTAATCATGTTTGGGGGGAGGAGGGGTGGGAGTGGGAGCTGCATGCGCTGTAAGTGCCGTTATAAATATATATATATATATATATATATATATATATATACATATATATACATATATATACATATATATATATATACATATATATACATATATATATATATACATATATATACATATATATATATGTATATATGTATATATATATATATATATATATATATATATATATATATATATATATATATATATATATATATATATATATATATATATATATATATGAGCCTGGTGTTGGCGCAGTGGTTAGGGCAGCGGCTTGGGATCCAAAAGGTCCTGAGTTCAAGCCCCGTTGGGCCACTGAATTAATACACCAGGGGGTTGACTCAGCCTGTCATCCTTCCGAGGTCGGCGAAATGAGTACCAGTGTACTGGGCCGGTGTATACCCCGGTTAAAATAGGTGTACCATATCCCTGTGTCGTAAGAGACGACCAGGGGTGTGTCAGGAAGGGCATCCAGCGTAAAACATGTGCCAAATCACTATGTGGATCATACGGATGATCCGCTGTGGCGACCCCGAACGGGAGCAGCCGAAAGTAGAAGAAGAAGATATATATATATATACATACATATATATATATATATATATATATATATATATATATATATATATTTTGTTTGATTCTGGGACCACAAGAGCAATTATTAGAGATTGTTGCCTCTGTCGCTGAAAGGGGAAGTGTCCGAGTGTATGTTCTTGGTTATCTCCATATGCAGATTTCAGAGGGTGGAAAGGAGCCCTCCCAGGTCTCGTAGCATCCACCTTCGTGTGCGTGTCTAACACATATTAAGAAAAAAGAAACTCTTTCTAACCACTGACTGATTGACTCGATGACTGATATTGAAGATCGGTACCTTCCGTGTGATGTAAAAAGCTGAAATTTTGCGTGCTGATGGACATCAATGCTGATACACCGGGAAAAAAAAGTCAAAGAACCGTCGGGAAAATATCCAAAAATGAAAATATAAATAAATCAAGAAAAAAAACGAAAATAAATATATAATTGAAAAAAGCAGTTGAGCTCCCCAATACAATGGGGAAGCACGGTAATTTTGTGTGCCGCCGGACATCGAAGCCAATACACCTGGAACTAGAAGGGCACTTGGTAGAGTGCAAACCTCCGCCACGTAATGATCCACGAGAACATCTCAGGCACAATACATTTTTGAACTATTATGCAATACAGTACTATAGCGTTTTTGGCCCAACCTCTCAATGGTGAAGAATCACTTGTGATTAAATAATTCTCGTATCCAGATGTGGATTCTGATTTTCACCAAAATCAAACGAATTCGTCTTTGCCACACACCCAACCTGTCCACGAAGTTTCGTCCGAATCCGTCCACAACTTTTTGAGATATCGTGATAAATATTAGTTTAGCCCGATCTCTCAATGGTGAAGAATCACATTTAAATTTCTAGTATCCTGATCTGGATCTGGATCTTCACCAAAATATAATCCGTTCGTCCTTGTCACACACCCAACCGCTCACCAAAATTTCAACCTTTTGAGATATCCTGCACACAAACAAACAAACAAGAAGACGTCGTGCACACGATACTTGCAAAATCCACAAAACAAATTTGACCTCAAAAATAATTGGTGGTTGAATTAAATGACCAAATATGCAACTCCTCTTCAAATATCAAGTGAATTGGATGAAAATTGACAATTTTAGAATTTGGCCTATGTTGACCTTTTGGCCTATGTGGACCTACAAAGTAATTGGTGGTTGAATTCAGTGACCTGAAATATATATCCTCTTCAAATTTTAAGTCAATCGGATGAAAATTGAGAATTTTAGAAATACCACCTTAGTTGTTGACCTTTGGCCTATGTTGACCTGTTGGTCGATGTTGACCTTTTGAACTTGTGACCACAAAAACAATAGGCTTCTTCCTTATGACAAACTATACCATGAGGTGGAGTTTCGTGAAGATCGGTTGAAAGTTGTGACCTGTAGGCAACAAACAGTCAGACAAACAGACAGACAGGCAGAATAACAAAATCCACTGACCAACATACTTGAAAAATCTTTGATTGTGCAAGTAACAAACAAACAGACAGAAAAACAAGCAAACAAGAAGACGTCGTGCAGAGCACGATACTTGCAAAATCCATCAAACAAATTTGACCTCAAAAATAATTGGTGGTTGAATTCAGCGACCTGATATGGAACTCGTCTTCAAATATCAAGTGAATCGGATGAAAATTGAAAATTTCAGAAATTCGGCCCATGTTGACCTTTTGGCCAATGTTGACCTCAAAAATAATTGGTGGTTGAATTCAGTGACCTGATATGCAAATCGTCTTCAAATTTCAAAGCAATCAGATGAAAATTGAGGAATTTAGAAATACCTCCTTAGTTGTTGACCTTGCGACTATTTTGACCTTTTGGTCTATGTTGACCTCAAAATAAATGGCTTGTTTAATAAGGTCACTGTGATGAAACAGTCAATCTTGTGTTTTCAATGCACTCACAGCACGTGCTTGGCACGCCCATCACCTATCTGACGATGTGTTAAACTCAATAGGTCCTCCATTTGGGTACATCTCCTTCTGGAACTTCACCCACTGCGTGTGTACATTTGAACCACTCATAAAGTTACAGCACATCTGGAGCATCGAGAAAAACTCTGCGGCAAGTAAAACAGACAAATATTTCAACGATGACCAAGTTCCGATGGGCAAAACAAGGAGCGAAAGTTCCTCATACCAGTCGGGTTTGTGGAGGAATCTGCAGCTGTTGAATACTGGAAAGATTCCTCTCCATTGCAAACCGTTTAGTGACTGTTCACAAATGTTGTGATAAGAAGCTCGTCATCTCATTCATAATACACTTGATTGTCAATCAAAAAAAAACAGTCGAACATTTAAAAGTACAGGTGTACCACACAGACTAAGCAAAGTCAAAGTGTAAGATAAGGATGAAGAAAGTGATGCCAATTACCTGTAAAGATCTCTCCGAGCATGTCACCGGAAAAGGTGAACAGTGCAGAGTTAAGCGTTATTCGCAATTTCCTTACAATGCGTTTATCATTTGAAATGAACACATTCCCAGAGTGATGCCTGATTAACAGAGTGCATTTTATTACTCATGAAATTGTGAGTTCATGAGTGTCTCTGCCCCCGGAAAAAAAGGTTTGTTTCAAAAAAATATATAAAAATTCATCATTCAAACAAAATCAGAATGCTATCAAAAAAAAAACAGTGTCCAAAATCACGATGATCGCCCCTGCTCCCGCAACAAAGGGGAGTAAAGTAAAGCAACCAAACCCTCGGGAACAATTTAGTCCGTTAAGGTCTTTGATGATAGTGTTAATGTGCGGCGGTTGACGACCATCGTCAACCAGGTGTTCAGGCATGTCAGTAATTGTAAAAGACGAGAAGGTCCCAAAACAAGTTGCTGGCAACTGTAATGCATCGTTATGTAGTGTGGAGCAGTCTACGACTATCACCGATGCGGTGCAACGTTTTAAACAATTTTAAAGGGTCTACGTGGATAAGTTTTGGCCTCTCCCAAGGTTGCAAGATTTGGTGGGGAGAGGCGTTTGTTGTTCGCAGGGGCATTTGAACCCAGCGATCCTAAGCCGATACACAACCCAGGTAAGTGGCAGACTCAACACCCCTGGCCCATGATGGACTGATGGTGACAAATCCTCGAGTTTAAATAAGTATCAATATACAATGACAGAGCATGATGCTTCATCACTTCATAATAATTTTGATCCTTTTAATTGTCCTCTTTCATTTAGCTGTCCGTGCTCCAGTCATTTACCCGGCAAGGATTGTCTACACGCAGACCCCTCTGTGACTGTCATCAAGCAATCGTCCGGGCATGCCGAGCCACCCGGGGTCAGTGCGAATTCCAAATTTATGAACATTTTAATTTCTCACATTCAGGAGGCTCACCCCCTCCCATCAGTCGAGTTAACGGCTACCCTCGTCTGAGTCGGTGTGCGTCCCATGCTCTCCCGTTCATTCATGCACTCCACATGGCATGCTTTTGGCACACTCATTCTGGGCACATTCTCCATACTTTGTTTCACTCCAAGGAGACCCGAGTCCTTTATTCTCCCCAAGCTTGACGCACTCGTTCACACCATCCACCCGCTCCGGCTCACACCGTCTCACCTTGACCGGACTCACCTCGCTCTGGTTTGCCTTGAGGACTCGAATCCTCTCCACCTGTACCTGCAATGCACTATCCCGATCTTTGCACATTGTTTCAACACTTTCCACCAATTCGTTTTTTTATTTTCTCCACCCGTTCCTTTGTCTCTATTCGTTCCCCTTTTGCTTTATTTATTTTATCTTTCATCTCTGATATTTCCCATGAGTTCCCTTTCTCGAATTGCTTTATTGGCCTCTATCCGTTCGTTCCTGTCATTCTTTCATCTATATTCGTTCTTTCCTCTACCATTCGTTCATCTCTGTCTGTCCCATCTCCCCTATCTTCTGTGTTATGTCATGGCTCATCTTGCATTCCTTCTTAATTACTGTCGTTTCTCTTTTTACTTCCTTCTGAGCTGCTCTGAAGTCCCGTATCGCCCCCGTATTGCTTTAGATTTTTTTTCCTGCCCTGCTGTAAGTCTTTTTATTTCTGTCTTTATTATATTTATTTATCCCTTCATTCTGGCCTCACCTGCCACCATCTCATCCTAGATACCGCCTATGCACTCCCTTAGTTCGTTTACCTCTCCTCGTACAGCCTCGATCCACATTTCCATGTCCTTACTCATGGCATCCATATTGTTGCCCATTACCTTTATGTCCTTCCTTTGTTTCTGCCCATCCCGTGTCCAGTTTCTCCCTCATGTCAGCCTGTTCCACATGCAGAGCCCTTTTCTCAGCCTGTCCCACACCCGTTTTTGCCAGCAGCTGTGTCATCGTTAACATCATGCTGGACGTTGCTAATACTGCCGACCCGCTGCCCTGCGGAGTTAACTCCATTGGGTGCGTTGCGTTTTCCTGGGGATTGGGGTGGTGGTCATCGATCACGATGGGCACTTCTGCTGTGCCTCCCCCTACTCACACTCCCATAATGTCATTCTCAGACGCAGCTTCTTCCATTTCCTCAATCAAACCCACCTGGGCCTGCCGTTTTCATGAGGCATAACTGCTCTTATTTGAATTTCACCATCACTATACTCCTTTACAATTTTGGGGTGCCACTGATAGCACCCCAGGTCCAATTTTACTCCTATCGTCGAATATCCTGACACCAAATGTTACGGGCTTGTCGGCCTGGTCCATGAGTGGCTTCTCTTCGACCCGCTTCCCGATCTTTGACCCTGAATTCGACGAGCTGCAGATAACTCTGCAGCATGACAAGTTTCTAAGCAATCACAAGCGCCGTCTGTAATGACAAATTCTGGGAGGATTCTCTCGTCCAAATCCCGTGTTACCTCCCCGGTGAATTTTTTACCCCAGATAAGGCCTGTGCTCTTAACGTTTCCATGATTTATTGTTGAGAACGGCTGAGCGATTTACCATCAACAGAAATGTTGGCAACCATCCACTTGAGCAAATCAGTGGTGTGAAACTCCCGTCTATTAATTACATACGATGTCTAACCAATGGAGAAAGAGACCCGAGTAGGATGGAAATAACAGGTCTTGTTAAAATTAAAGTATGTATTTACAAGGAGGCATTGTCACACAAGAAAATATCTTAACCCCAAGCACTCAAAGCCCCTTAGATATTTGACCTTAACACAAAACATGGACATAGGTGCCTCAAACATCCAGGGAAATTAGACAAACAAGGTTGACAGAAAGAGGAAAGAGAAGTCGGTGGGTTATGTTGGCGAAAACGACCTCACCCGTACATGATCAGGATGGCTCACATGTAACGAACGAGGTGGGAGTTGCAGTGTGGTGCGGTAGCGTATAGAGCGAGTCAATGAGGTGCATGTGCTGGGAGATGTGAGGGTATAAGGTGAGTGTGTAAAGACGTATGAGAGAGAAGTCAGTTCGGAAGAGTTCTTGGTCAGCACTCCTGTCTGGTGCCATACCCATTCTGCCTGGTGCTTTGGGAACTTGGTCAATCTGGCCAGGTCTTGATCCAGAGGACTCAGGACGTGACCTCTTTGGACTCGGACTCTTCCAGAGCTCAGCACCTCACAAACTGCTACATCAGGCTATTATTGCCCTTCTTGCTGCCTCCACTGACGTCTGCCTTTTGGCATCCCACCACGCCGATTGGTTGGTGTGCTGCGATTCCAGGGATGCGATAGGCGGGGCTGCTGGAAAGTCACTGGCAGCGCTAGCAGCTCAACTTCATGGCGAGAACAACACTGGAAACGTTGATGGCTTGGTGAGACCAATGATGGTAGTGCTTGGATGCGATTAAATGGTTGAAGTGCCAATGAAATGGATTGTTTTGAAGATGTGGTTTGAGAATGAGTGTTTGAGTATGGAGTTGGGGGGGGGGGCGAGCATTTGACAATGAGGAAGAGCACAAAGGAGATAGTTCTCACGACATTCACAATGTATCTTCTCCCTTCCATTGATAAGAGAGGGAGGAGTATTTTAGCTGAACACAATTGCTATGGAAATAACTACACGAGAGATCCCTTATGTCCTTATGTTTCGAATGTAACTCCCCAGGATCTTCACAAACCACAACACTATATATTAGTGTAATGGTAGAGTATTGTGAGTACAGGTACTTCATTAATATAACTTTTTGACCAACTCTGCTGCCGCTTCAGAATTTTAAAACTTTTGCAATCCTCTCCCTCATTACTTTCCTTACTTTACCATTCACCACAAAAGCGCACAATTTTTTTTAAAATAAAATTCGGGCGAGTATAGTTTGTTTATTCAAATGTGTGAAGCTGAAAGTGAAAAGAACACAATGTTCAATGTTTGCGAAATGTATTTTGCTCCAAACTCGAAGTAAATGATTAAACCTTTCCCGGTTTATACTCAGCATTAACATTAATTAGGCAGAAGTTCAAATAAACCGTCTGTGACAGCCTTGCCCGACTGCCAGCCCTCTGCCTAAAAACATATTCGGAGTAGAAAACACGCGAACAGCCTTGGATCATTCTCGAGTTGCGTTTTTGCTTAAGAATGCGAATCACTCATGAATGATGACTGCGCCCCGGCCAAGTAAATGGCGTTTCACGCTGTGGTGGACAAGTAAACTATCTCGAACTCCTTGAGTGGACGAATTATATTTTTCCAGGATCGACAACTCAACTCGTCCTTTTCAATGGGATGTGTCTGATTGGAGGCACGATTTGAGATCATGTTGAGTTACTGCTGTGGTTCATTGGAATCTCCCATGATGAAACTGAGTATGTCGGCCGATGGCTTTCACTTCGCAGGTCGGTGGTCTTTCTCTTCTACCACTTCATTTCTGCAGATCTTGCACTCTCAGCTCTTTCTTCTGTGCTCTGTTCACCCAAGTTTCTGCAGGGCACACACAGTCCACCAGGAACTCAAAATCCAGAATCACTGTTCACCTCAACTCATTTGTTCCTCTTTTTCCAACCTGTGAAAACAACTTCCTCATTCTCTTCAATCTCATTCTTCCCTCCAGGGCTTCAAGGCAGCTGTTCAGCACCATCTGAGATCAACCCCTATCCAAAAGTAAGATCTTTCCTACCCTCATTAACCCTTCCCAAGCCCACCTCTTTCTCAGTTTAATTTTTCCTTCTTGAGAGTTTGTGGCCATATCTATCTTGTTCACCCCGTGTATCCTCCCCTAGCCCTAATTTCTCCAAGTCTCCCTCTATTTTGCCCCACAATCCTGCTGTTGTTGCATTTGCTCCCCTCTATTCCTACTGTTCCTTTTGTTCTGTTACAATGTGATCCATTCTATGTTCTCGCTCCTCCATGAACCTTGACATTGAATACAAAAATAACATAAGCACAAGTGATGAACATGGACCTTCATGGGGTCATTCACGCTTCTTGAGATCTTGTGCATTCCTCTCTGCTCTCTGCGCCCAGGCAATCTCTTCTGCTTTAATGCTATTAAACCATATTTCAGATCCAACATTCCTTTTATTTTTTCTCAATTTCCATTTATGCTCATTTAAGCGTCATCAGGTAAAGATCACATCTCTTAATTTGGGTAAATGTGAGATGTCAATATTATGGCGACTCGTATTCTCTTTGAGTGTTCCAAATCAGCTGCTCGCAAAATATTTAATCAGAGTAAAACGTGAAAAACAAAATCTGTTCGTCACAATTTGTAGTAACTCTTTGAAAGGAAGAATGCATCGGCATTTCACATCAAGTTATAAAAAAATTGCATTTAGCGGTTCTCAAATTAAGTTAATATGAAGATGGGTTAAGACTGAGTTTTAACATCATCTCACTCTTGATTAACATCATCTATCTTTCGCATGTTCATTAAGAGTGAGTCTGCAGTGGGGATGGACGCGTCCTGGAGCAAGCAGTCCATATTCTTTACCTGCCGAACCAATCACAAAGGTAAATATGCATGTTTATTTTTGCTTTACAATTGCAAAGTGTCCGTCTTTAAATTTGAGCGCACAAGTTCCATCGGTGGATACCCGTTCGGACCGATGCATATCGGCGGAAACATGCGATGTTGCCCCGGTTGATGCAAACCTAAAAGGAAAGCTGTTGCAGTTTTGTTCAAATTTTGGATATAAATGATAGTAAATGATAATCCACTGAGAATGACAGGTGTTACTTTGAGATGTCCATGGGTGGCTTAAATATAGCTGACGAATCGTTATTGGATCCTGGCAAAGTGCCACATTTTCCAGTCCTACCAGTGTAAGCAAAAAGTTTTCCTTTATTATTATTATTATTATTTTTCTTTCTCCTTGTCGAGGGGTGTATGTATTATAAAAATAAGTAAGTCGAGTTTGTGTGAAGACACATGTTACAAAGGCAAAATGCATTTTTCGTGAACACTTTCACAACTTACACGACTGGTCAAAAGTTTCAGAACACCCCCATTTTTTCAGTTTTTACTGAAATTTAAGCAGTTTAATGTTTCAATGTAGTCTGAAATTAAAGCATAGAACAAATAAACAATTGCAGATAAAAAAGAAATCATGGAATCGTTTTGTTGAACAAAATTTAATCTAAAATTAAATTGACTCAAACTAGCCACCTTTTGCAGATATAACAGCCGTACATACTCGTAGCATTCTTTCTACAATGGAAATCAAATATTGTTCGGAAAGTTCTTCCCAACACTGTTGCAGAAGTTCCCACAAATGTGTTGCACTTGTAGGTTGCTTTGCTTTCACCCTTCTGTCCAGTTCATCCCAAACCAGCTTGATGGGATTTAAGTCTGGAGTCTGTGCTGGCCATTCCATGATTTGAAGCGTACCGTCTTGTTCTTTTCTTCTAAGGTAGTTCTGACACAGCCTGGAGGTATGTTTTGGGTCGTTATCTTGTTGTAGGATGAACCCCTGACCAACTGGCATAGACCAGAGGGTATTGTATGGCGCTGCAAAATGCTGTGGTCGCCCTTTTGGTTCAGGATGCCAGTCACTCTGTGCAAGTCGCCGACTGGATCCAGCAAAAGGGCCCCAGATCATCACGCTTCTTCCTCCATGTTTGACAGTTGGTGACACACACTGAGGAACCCTCCTTTCGCCTACTCAACGGCGTACAAAAACCCTGCGTGATGAACCGAAGATTTCAAATTTTGACTAATCGGTCAATAAGACATTCTTCCAGTTTTCAGTAGTCCACTGGTGGTGCTTCATGGCCCAGGCAAGCCTCTTTTTCTTATTTTGCCATCTCAGCAATGGCTTTCTTACTGCCACTCGACCTGTCAAACCTGAACCTCGAAGTATTCTCTTCACAGTTGAAACTGAGACTTCCTTACTTCGACCAGTTTTAAGCTGTGCTTGAAGCTGCTGTCCTGTGAGCCACCTATCACGCAAGCTGTTGACTCTCAGAAACTTGTCTTCTGATTGTGTTGTGGCTTTGAGTCTGCCAGACTTCTTCCTGTCAGAGTTTCCTCCAGTTTCCAAGTGCCTTTTCATGGTGTTGGAAACTGTACTCAGTGACTCCTTGGCTTACGTTGAAATTTCTCGAAAGGAAAGACCTACACTTTTAAGGGTTATCATGGTCTGTCTGTCTTCCTTTGTTAATTGTCTTTTTCTCGCCATTATGATAGCTATATACTACTTCCTGCAGTGCAACATTGTCCAAATAATGCTTCAGAGGGTGTAGCAACACAGTCTGTTCCAACACTGCTTTTATACAGACAGCAGGTTTGTAACGAATCAACAAAAGTTGGGACACCTGTAGGAATAGTTTGCAACAACTTTCAAGGCTTAATTTACTTACATTGCTGCAGAACAGCTGCAGTTGCTAATCCATTGCTTGTTCCCTGAAAAGGGCCTTTTTTAACAACTCTGAAATTTACATTATTTTTCAGTTTTTGGTAACCTAAACTTTTTTTTAAACCTCTGGCAGTTTACTGCTTAGCTTTGTACCATTTCAGGTAATTCACTGGACTTGAACTGCTTAAATTTCAGTAAAAACTGGGAAAATGGGGGTGTTCTAAAACTTTTGACCGGTGGTTTATGAGCAGATGTGACGTGGACAGTGAATCGCTCCGAATGCCATCATATTGATTGAATGCCATCATTGTTTCATCATAATGCCATCATAATGTCATTGATTGGGCAAATCGCTTGGAGTGAAATCCGACTAAAAATGGAAAATGGAAAGCAAAGGGTGCAGAGCATACTGTCCTGCAAACGGGGAATGTCCTGTCATCATCCACGTTTTGGATGTTGAAGCTCTCACACGATCTTTGAAAAAGGGAAAACCATTACATGATAGTCCCTGGCTATATTCCCTGCCGAGGAATTGAACGGAATGTGAAAGTTAATTTTAAAAGGATGTGGATATCAAGCTTATCATTCGAATGGAGTTAATACATTTGAAAAAAGAGGATAACGGGGTGTGATAAAGAAAACCCATCATGGACAAAGTAAATGGCATCCATCTGTGTTTCACGTGTTGTCTCCACCAACTGCGTTGGCCTGGCACTCTCAATGCGACAACAAATCCTCAACTGCCCACTGCCCAAAGGGACCAAAGTAAAGCCATGATATGTCTGCATGTGTACAGACATAAACCACACGCAAATGACTTTGTCGCCTCGAGAATCCATCACGTTCACCTAATCAGGAAACCCATTAATTACAATTCTGCTTACCTTATGATTATTATTATTGTTACAATTATGATCATCCTTGTGCCGTAAGGCAGAGACAACATGATGCCATTGACCTTTGTCCTGGGCCAGCCTTTCCAGATCACCACTGTAAGTGCAATGTGTTCTGTCATGGTTGAAATGGGTTTTTTGAAGCTACCCTTTGGTCTACCTTTCTTCCATTTCCCTGTTGGGGTCCATTTCCATGCTCATTTTGGTATTCTGTCATCAGATATTCTGAGGGCATGTCCCAGGTATGACCATCCCCTCTTCCTCTCATAAAAAATATGACAATGTGAGAACGACAGTAAAAATGTGACAGAGAAACCCAATCACCGCGTGATCAGTGGCTGGGTGTTCGCTGGGTGTTCGCTTTTTCCAGGACCTCTTTATTTGAGATGTAATTGAACCACTTGATGTTTCATCGTCTCCGCAGACGTCTACAGTGAAAGCTTTAAACTTTTCCTTCAATCCGCTTGTTGGTCCTCCAGATGTCCACTCCATACAGCAACAATGAGACAACATTGCTGTTGAATAATTTCAGTTTTGTCTTCTCCCTGATGATCTTTGATTTCCACACTACTCCCTTATACTCCCTGCATCATTATATCTAAGATGTGATGTTCTTGGATAATAACATTTGCCTCAAGATTAGTTAATTGTTGTATCCTCGTAGACACGAAGCTTTCATTCAGGCAGACCTTGTCTTCGCAAGGGAAAATCACCGGCCTGTCCAGGAGTAGTAAGGTATAAGTTTCCATGTTTTGTTTTCCTTGCATTTGTTGTTTGCTGCTCACTTTTAACTTCTTTCAGATAATCTTACAACAGAGAAATTACAGGCTGTTTTTAAGATTTTAGTGTCCAATGTGCCTGATATGTTGGAGGGTATTGGTATGTGCCTTTGAAACCCCACCATGACTTTAACTAACATTTCTGTTTGTCAGTTTGTTTAGAGAGAGCGAGAAAAACGACAAAAGTAATAATGTACAAGAAGAGTAAAAGCGCCCAGTAAAGGCAACAAGCATGTGCAGCTGATTGATGTGCAAGCATCAGCGCAGCCAAGCAGCTGACTACCCGTGTGTGGCCTAGCATGGTGCTTGCATCGATGGGGTGGGGTCCGGGCTGTGAATTGCAAAGGGCGTACGCCATGGGTCAGCGGCAAGCCTAATACGATGGCGGTGAATTTCTCATGATCTGTCCATAGATTCCCAAAGGTGGCTCGGCTGCACGGAGCTCGATCAAGACTGGGAGAAGAACCCTCCACTCGTTTGTTTTCTTTCGACTGAACACAACATCATTAGTGGTGGCTTGTTCTTGCTTGGGCTAATCACTAGCTGTCTGATAAAATGTGGGCGGAATGCAGCTGATTCTTAAACATTGAGAGCTCTTTATCTGAGCATAAAGGTGAACTTCATACAATCCAGGTGTAATACGTTTTTCAATAAAATATTCTATCGTTTTTGGGGGTTATTTTTGCTACATTTCATTTGGGTGTGGATAGGCTTTTCCTTCTCATCAAAGCAGACCGTGCAAGCAAAGCACTGACCTCAACGACCAATGGACCAATGTCGCGCCATTTGACCACCATGTCTACGGGTGGCTGACTACGCCAGGCTGATGGAGCACCAACAAATAAACAAGCATTTTGGCCTAATTTTGTCTTTTTCAGTCGTCGCTGGAGCAATATTCTCAATGGCTGGAAGACGGGGAACTTTAATAAAATAAAATAAAAAAGACAGGGTGCTCTTATTTCTCCTGACAAATCAAAAGGACTATTGATTTAAAAAAAAAAGCATTGTTTCAATCAGATAATAATCTGGCTGGAAATGTAGCAATGTGAAATCCTCGGGGATCGGGTGTAAGGTGCATTTATCACCCCAAACAAATTTTTGTTCATCTAAAATCATTGGACTCTCTAGTCTCTATAGCAATGAGAAAATCCATGTCACAGTCCTTATCTGGACTCAATGAAATTATCTATTACTTTGGTGGCTGTATTCATGAAAATGGGCTTGATAAATTTAATATTAAATGTTGGGTGGTCGCTAGACTACCCTTATTCTCAGGTTTTCCGTCTGTCTGTATGTATGTAATGGACAGCTCTGGAGGCCAGAGGAGTCAACCGATTTTGATGAAACTTCACTGGCAGGTTCATACCAGGATCTAGTTGTATGCTTTTGAGCATCGTTGCTATGGACGCCACCATTGCTAAGCAACGGGACTTTGAAATTTTTGAAAAAAATCCGAAAAATATATTTTTTCGAAAATCAGAAATCGGCTTCAGCGCTTTTATGCGCACTATAATCAACCTCTTTGTCAAAAATTTTCAGCCCGATCCGTCAAAAACTGTATGACTATTATGCAATTACATAAATATACATGGAAAGTTTTATATATATATATATATATATATATATATATATATATATATATATATATATATATATATATATATATAGATATATATATATATATATATATATGATCGTCTCTACCTCCAAAAGTATGAGGCTGATTATGATGAAACTTGAGTGGTAGGGTTATACATTGACCTAGTTGTGTGCGAAAGTGATCCGTTGCTTTGCATCCATCCGTTGCCGAGCAACAGCCGAATTACTCGTAAATATGGAGCCACTGAGAAATTTTAGTCAAGGTTGCACCCATATCAGTATTTTCAAAATATCACAGAATGTCACCGACTCATCCGATCGACACCGGAGAAACAATTTTAGAATCGGAAGAAAATCTAGTATTTTCTAATATTGATATAGTTTGTGGGTTTTGAATCACTTTAAGTTATATTTTGTTTCAGACATCATCCATATCCTGTCCTATACAGTAATGATGGAATTTATCCTTTATAGAATCCGACTAGTTTCACCTGAATATATAGGACTCGTCCAAAAACAAACGAACAATATTACAAATTATACAATACACAAAATCATAATCAATTTTTACTTTATGCTTTCACCCCAATGTTTGCATTGGGATTCCCTAACGTAGGGTTAGGGAATCGAACACAAATGATGAATGTAAAGTTGCTCGTCATATTCCTATATGGAACAACGAACGGCAAAAATGCCATCTGATGTGTTCTTGGTATTCAGAGCATAATTTCAAATAATCCCATTTTACAACTCTGGGGCCTATTTCTGGACTTGGCCACATAACAGCTAAAATTGTCCATTTGTAATGCTCAGTTTGCCATATCATCAAGAACAATGTCATTGTCAAACGTTTGCTGTATCATCAAGAACAATGTCATTGTCAAGCATTTCCTTTTATAGAAGGGGTGGTGGTAGGTAGGTATGGGCAGCTTGCAGTTAATACATAAATTTATTTGGACTTGTAGTGCTGCTTGTGCCATTGTAAGCTCTATGAATGCATATAAATAGCACAAAACTTTATTTTAAAACAAAGGTCTACTTGTTGAAATCAAAACAAGTCTGGATAGTGGATCCATGATAACCTATGGAGATCTCTCGTTCTGGAATACTGTGTGTTAAGTTGACTTCAGAGTGGGTGATGACTCAGAGGTGACCTTCCACATGGCTGTCATGAAGACATCTATATCTGCGTTTCAGCATCTAACCCGTGACATCCCTGCACAAAGATGCAGCGCACCAAATGCGACCCAAACTCCTGCCATTTCATTAGCTAAGGGCTCTCGGATCACCCGTCCAGTTGGCAACATGGACAATCTTGCGAAGGGAAACTACAACATTGTTTTATCCCGGCCTTGTTAACACGACTTCATCATGCCTGGATAAAATCGACGTCAAAATGTAAGACGGTTGTTCAGTGTGAAGACACGTAAAATCGGGGGAGATATTTTGCAGTAAAATTCCTGCTTCTGTAACCCTTTATTTCTTTTTTTACTCCTGCACATCCAATTTATCCTGATTAGCTCCCACTGTGAAAACAGCAACGTTTGTTGTTCATCACTGGGTGAAGGATTCTAGGAGAAAGAAAAAAAAACCCCACTCTGACTAACTACAAAAACAAAGGGGAGACTGTTGGGGGAAATGGGAAGTTAATGGGAAGGGGGAATGTGGCATTCAACACAGGAGCATTTGCAAAACGTTACCCCCCTCCACTCCCCTTCCTTGCACGATTTTCCTGGATACTTTTGGCACCCACCTTACGTCCTATTTTGTCCAAGAGCGACTGCAGGGGAGGAAGTGTCACGTGCTTTCATCTCCACCAGAGGGGGAAGACCTTATGGAAAGCGATTCTGGAAGCAGTGTACAGCTGACCATGTATACTGCGGTTACAGGTCTTTGTAAAAAAAAAAAAAAACCCGAACCGAATTGAAAAATGCCCAGTAACAACCCAAACCATTTACTGTACTGATGGAGCTGTGGTTAAAAATGCAGCTCTTGCATCAGTTTTATGTTTGTAGTTATTTTTTTTTTTGGTCTCCACTTGTGCCTCACAACAGAGGCTTTGTTTATTTTTTATTATTTTTCCTTCCTACCTTGTATTTCCACTTGAAATGCCAAATTTGGAAAATGCAATGCTCTGTCTCTCTGCCGATGGATTCAGGGAGAAGCACATGCCACTTGATGTTCTGAGTTCCACACACTTGTTTAACCTCCAGGAAGTCCCATTTCGGTGAGGAATTATCTGCATAAGCGTTATGCACGAAAAACATCAGCCTGATTATCATGCCTCCATTGGCCCAGTGTGAACATGCACTGAAAACTTCACTCGTATTGCCGCTTCTACTACGCCTATCATGATTGTTTGGTCTCAATTTCCTTTGAAAAGCTGTCTTTACACTTCTTAAAACGCAAGATGGTGTAATTTGTCAAAGTATCTGATTTTGGATGTGGATAGCTAAGCTCTGACGATATCATCAAATCTACATATGAAGAATAAGATTCATACATTGGTACTCATCAATGACCATTTTATATGCACTGCCCCTCCAACCCCCAACCTCCGCGACACTTCCCCAGTAATGCAGAACTTCTACGACACCCAAAACTCCCACACCCACATCCCAGTCTCCATCCCACATAAGAGTAGCAATGATCCACTGCATTGCCATTGTTGTTCTTCGTTCGTATGCAGCACAAGGCTGTCTGTCTGAGTAGCATCATTGTCTGAGTGCATTGTTCTGCCACTGATGCAATGCCCTCTGCTGGTTAAGGCGGGAATTTGGAATTTGGCCGTGTTGCTGGGGATAGCTCGCCTACTCCTCACGAAGGACACCATGGGATCTTTAACGTACACGAACCAATGCTGGCAGATGGGACGCCATCCATAGACAGCACCATCCAAAGCAACCCGCTGTTTGTGAGGATGCAAATAATTTGGTCACCAGTTCAACATGATAATTATGACAGCATAGGTCATGTGGTTTGAAAGCCATGTTGGAAAAAAGGAAAAACTTTGGACCTCTATCTCCGAAACCAATCCATGGAAAAAAATTGAAACTTGGCACATGTGAAGTTCTCCCCACAAGAAGCAAGTGAGATTTTTTGATGATGTCATCGGTGGCTTCGTTATGAGGTCAAAATTGCACACGTCGAACACTTTATCCGATCTGTTTGAAAGATTTTGAGGGTCATCTCAGACTAAATTGTATTGGGGGTGGAAAAACAAATTGAAGTCATTAGTCACGTGGTTTGGCAGCCATATTGTTTTTAAACATTAAAAACCTTCAAAAATCTTCTTTTCCGAAATGGCTGAACAGATCGATGCAAAACTTTACAGGTATGATTGCCTATCCATGAGGAACAAAAAGTTCACCTATGATGTCACAGGTCACATGGTTTGGTCGCCATATTTGATTTACCATTAAAAAAATTATTAAATCATCTTCTCCAAAATAGCTTGGCAGATCGAGGTGAAACTTCACCCACATGTTGCCCAAGTCGGGAATACTAGGGTGTTCATGAATAATTAATAGGTCACACGGTCTGGCAGCCATAATGGATTGAATGACAGTTTAAAAAAAAAATTCTCTTGAACTGCTTTATCAATCGACGGGAAATGTCAAAATTATGATCTATTATTTATTCATGGGGAATATATGTTTTAAATTTCAATCTGATCGGACATATGGTCTGGCACCCAGAATTATTTAATATTCTGAATCTAGGATCAGAGATTTAAATCGAACTTGGTAAAAGAATGTCAATGATGTAACAATGTGGGCAGTGGCATATCTGGCATAGTCGCAACATTGATGGGCCATTCTCGTTTTAATAGATTTCGTAGTTTAAGGTAATTTAAGTTTAATATTTGAGTTTAATATTTATAATTTAAGGTTATAACAGGCCAGAGCCAGATAACTCGAGTTATTTCGTAGTTTAAGGCAAAAGTACCCATCAGTATCGACTCTCTTTATCATTATCATCACTGCACTGGAACCAACTAATATATATATATATATATATATATATATATATATATATATATATATATATATATATATATATATATATATATATATATATATCTCTCTCTCTCTCTCTCTCCTCTTCCCCAAATTACTCCTTTCCCAAAATGATTTTTCATCATTGCTTCAATACAAAAAAACCCATATATTAAAACTATTAACCCACCTCCAATAAATTCCAATCAACTATTTTATTTGTTCTATAGGCCTGGTCTTTCATTTACTTATCCAACCGTTTGCTTTTTTTCCTAAATGAAGTGATAGAAAATTAATCAAGAAAACACGAACCCAAGAAATGTTTTCCTTCCCGTAAAACAGCGTCTGAAAATGTTTGGTATTTAATTAGCCGCACCAAAAGCCTCTCAATAAAAAGAGATCATTTCTATGCACAAACACTGCATTGGAGATCTTGTGATCTTAACTGACATCTCTGTGCACACACTACAGACATACATTGAGAAAGCATGCCAGTTTGTATCAATTCTCCCACTTGTTTAAGGAAATTTGATTTTAAAAAAATCTTCATCATTACATCACAGTGTAGGCCTCAATGGCAGTCAAGAAATGTAAGACAGTAGCACATGTAATTACGAGTGATGTTTTTCAGTGAATACCAACGATAATGTAGTATCTTAAATTAATGAACTTTGCTGAATTGAACAAAAAAAACCAAACTCAGCGAACACCAGTTCTCATAATACCGAGCTCACATGACCCAAGGTTTCCCAACCAAGCTCTCAGAAGCAGAACTACCATAAATGTAGACTTCAAAACCCAGAGCTCTCATAGCTCTAACTCTGACTAACTGACAGCTCTCACATCTCGTACATAAACTCAGATAATCCCAACTCAACTCAGCAACAAAGCATCCCAAAATACAGAGCCTGTCCACCTCCACTTTGCACTTGAACACTTGATGAAAACAACTTTAAAAAAAAATTCTACATTTTATTCATTTGTGTTCTCCATATTCTCATAATTAAGGTTTGTTGAAGATTGGATGACTTGACAAAAACGACAGTTTGAACTATCGTTTTCGTCAAGTTTAGTTTGAGTACAAAGTGGACATGGATGGACGTTGCATTTTGAGATGCTTTCTCGTTGTCATTATCACTCTGCGGTTGATGAAGAAGCCTTGAACACTTTTGATCATTTTCCCTGCCGAGAAATAAACAGTTTACAGGGAGGGACCTCCATGTAATCGGTGTCCCCCCCCCCAACCCCCAGCTACCATATTCCCGAAACTCATCTCCAAGGCAAAAAATACCTATAAAAACCCGTGGTCTCGCGCTTGACGCACTGCAGCTGGGCGAAGGACGATATATAGTTACTATGACTTTTAACCCAATTATTAATTATTGTTTAACGTATTAAATGTCAGATGGACAAACACAGAAGCGGTTGCAAAACCCCATCTCCCGCTGCAAAATGGGTAAGGTGAAGGGGGAAGTGGGTGGGGGGGGGGCTGGACAGGCTAATTATCCCAACAACTCAGATTATCCCTCCACCTCAAAGCCTTCGCAGTCTTGACTCATGTGGCATAATCAATGGCTAAGGGACTTTTCTCCTTTTTACCTCTGATACCCAAGGTGGACAGAAGTTGTTTTCGCCCCTGTTTGGCTTTGAGCAGGATATCTCAAAGGTTATGGACAACTTCGGACGAAATTTCATGGATAGGTCGGGTTTGTGACAAGGAAATTCATTCAATTTTGGTGACAAAGAGAAAATGATTAGATTTTGGTGAGGATCCGAATCTGGATCCAGCTACTAGAATTTTTAAAGTGATTTTTCACCATTGAGAGATAGGGCTAAACTGATTATGTATATATATGTATATATATATATATATATATATATATATATATATATATATATATATATATATATATATATATATATATATATATATATATATATGTATTGTTACGGATCTGGAAACAACATGCATTCAAACATACAGATGTCCCAAAAGTCAGTTATTCCGTTAAGTACATGTGAAGACAGGTCCCTTCCTTTTGTCTAGTGGGAGAATCAAGGTGTTTTTTTTGTTTGGTTGTTGTTGTTGTTGTTGTTGTTGTTGTTGTTGTTGTTGTTGTTGTTGTTGTTGTTTTTTGTATCCGCCGTCGATGTTTTTTTTAGTTAGGTTAAATAAATCTTTACCATCCAACAAACATCCAACAACCAACCACGGTACGTTGCAGCGATTGCAACCCTCGCCTCGCTGGCCACAGCATACGGGGCAAAAACGTCCAGTCCGCCATTCCTTTGCGCTTCCACAAACGTTCCTTTTCACCGTTGGATCTTCCCCTTGTTGAGTCCACACACGTGGAGGAGGGGGGGGCGGGCCTCCGGGTTTGGCCGAGGCCCCGCCCAGAAAGGGCGGACCCCATGAAGACCCTGTCCAATCAGGACGGACAGTGACGTGTGTTCCACAGAGCCCCGCCCCGTTCAGGGAGGTCGAGAACCGACGACAAAAACCTCAGTTCAGTGAGTTCTGTGTGGGGAAAGTCAGCTCTGGATTCATTGGAACATTCGATGGAGGATTCGTTGAAGCTCTGCATGGGGTGTTCATTGGAGTTATGCTGGGTCTTGTCTGCGACCCTGATTCCCGGCCTGGGACTCCGACGACTCGACTCGAGTTCCTCCGCGGGCACGAGCCCCACGCGTGTGACCGTGGGCCGAGCTGCACGACTATTGGCCGGTGCCGCACCGCGGAGCACTCCTCCCTACAACGTGTAGGTACCCAAGTGAACTGTGACCCCCAGCTCGTCTCTCTCCCTGGCTGTGAGGGTCCAATAAAACACCTGGGTTATATTTTCGTGTGTGTGTGTATGTGTCCGTCCGTGTGTCCGTGTCCGTGTGTCCGTGTCCGTGTGTTGCGCCATCTCGAAGTAGAACTGTTTAAGTGTTTATTCCATCATTGTAAATCTTGCTGTGTATATCTGCGATAAGCTTACTCTGTGTCCTTATTGTTGTAAATTAACCATTATTAGAAATGTTCCCAGTTCGTTTCTGTCCTTCCTTTCATTGGTCCAGCATGGTTCGGATCTGAGTTTTAGCCGGGTCTTTAGACCCGATAATCGGTTCATCCTCGCCAGCACGGCTTTGGCAGTTCCGCTCAACTGCACCCGAACCGGAGTTGGTAGTCCATAGTTGGAACCCTACCGCAGTCGGTAGAGTGACCCGGTTCGAGCAAGATGTGCCGAGGGCATGGTTCCCTGGTAGATAACACCGTGTAGTTAATTAGGTAAATTGGTTCTGGACAAAAAGACCCTACGCTACATGGTGGAGGTATTGTCGTCCACGGTCGGTTCAGAGACCCGCTGCCTCACGGAATTATCCGTGAGCGACGGCCTTCAATTCCGGGAGTCTGGTGGGAGGCAACGTAACTTCCCCCACCAAAAAGGTCGTTCTCACCACCGGTCCCCTGCCCGCAACAATACATATACATATACAGAGACAGAGCACGATATCTCAAAAACGTTGTGTACGGATTCGAATGAAACTTGGTGGACAGGTTGGGTGTTTGCCAAGGACGAAATGACTTGATTTTGGTGAAGATCTGGATAAGAGAATTATTTATTTTTAATTGACTCTTCACCAGATACAGGGACAAAAACGAGAAAAGCATGATATTTCAAAAATGTATCGAGCCTGATATGTCCTCATGGATCAGGCATTGCATTGCGGAATTATGCGTGCTCCACCGAGTTCCCATATATTTATATATTTGTTTGTTTGTTTGAATTTATATATGCTTCAAAAACTTTTTGAAAAATGACTGAACCAATTCCAACCAAATTTTGCATGTTGCCTAAAGGTACCTCAAGTATGGTTTCTGTCTGTGTAGCTTATCTGGAGGAGGGGGTTCAGGGTGAGGGAAAGACCCCCATTCTCTCTACGTAAATGTGCATTGTATAGCACCACTTGGTGGTAGCCAGTAATACAAATCATTTTCTTCTTGGATAAAGAAAGTGCAAACAACTTAACAAAATGCATTCTGGTGATGTTAAAATATGAATGAGAATAATTCGAAATTTTCAAGATGTTTAATCTCATTCATTTTAACCAGAGCTTCAAACCAAAGCATCCAACACTGAGCTTCATAGAAAGGCAGAAGTGATTTTTGCTTGCGATATATATATATATATATATATATATATATATATATATATATATATATATATATATATATATATATATATATATATATATATATATATATATATATATATATATATATATTGTGGCCACGGATACCGAGACACCAGCTTATCACTCGGGGATTAATCCACGGTTGTCCTCGGTAGAGCCGGATCTCGGGCCACCGCTCACAATTAACATTATTGTACAGTCGGTTGTTTTTAAACCACGAACGCCACCCAGTCAACGACGAGTTCCAGTGTCCGCGATCTAATTATTCCGTTTAACTAGAGGTCACGTGGTTACCTGAGCGGGGAGCGCACCCTCGGCAAAGCACCATTATTATCTGATTAGATTTTAATTAGGGCGGCTGAGCGTTTTAACCGCTGGTGCATGTTGACTATTTTTGGTCAAATCAGTGGGAATTACCTCCCAGTCTATCTCGGTTCGAACAATGCTCGACCAATAGAAGGAAAGGACAAACACGGACAGGTTGGAAATCGATAAATAATTTATTAATAATAAAATAAATAAATAAAAAGAACCTTTTATTTGCTGAGGTAAATAAAGAATGAAATTCAAAGCAAAATCAATCAAAATGTCTGGAAAGAGACAAAGAGCAGATTCTTATCGGGGGTTGACTTACTTACAGCTAAACACAGACAAGGGTACCCAGCAAAACATTCAGGGGGAGGGGAAGGGGAGAACCATCTCGCTCACCAGAAAGTCGTCCGTGAAGCGAAAACGTCCTGAAAATGCGTACGTGCATGCGTGCGTATCACGTCCGTCGCCAGCGACCAGCTTTGCTGTGCACCAAAAATTAGATTTTTGAAAAATTAGATTTTTTTTGATTTTTGCCATGCACCTTGAACGCCAGTCAAAGTCTGGAGGCCACCGAGATCGTCCGTCATGGGTCTAGACCCTGGTGTTGTTGGTGATAGACCCGTTCCTCACTTGTTGGCAGCGATGATCACACCCACATGTGCACCACACGCTCGCTTGCCGGAGCACTGGAAGGACGAATTGTCTCTTCGGCGCTGGTCAGACACCCGCTTCTTGGTCGCTTCTCTCGCTCTTTGCTTTTTCCTCTCTCCTTTCGCTTTTCCTCTCCTCACACTTTTCTCTTCAGAACGCTTTTTTCCCCTCCTTTTTCTCCTCAGACTTTGTCTCTGCAGAACGTATCTCTTTCTCTTCAGAACGTATATTTTTATATCTCAGAACGTCTCTCCTCACAGAACGTACCTCATGCTTTCTCTCGCTCGTTTTTATATCCCCGGGCCGTCTCCACGGGGAGCCGTCCGCCCCAAGCTCACCCCGCCCCACTGGGGAACGTTTACCATGATGACCCGTGCGCTCTCAAAAAAGGCGGGTGTTGGAGCTCACGAAAGAATGTTGCTGAGGAAAAATGAGGGCGGGCTTCAAAGCTCGTGAAAAAATTGTGTGTGAACGTCGTGTCTGTCATAAAGAAAAAAGCTTCCCATAACAGAGGGGATCTATCCTTTACCCTTCTCAACGCATCACATTTAAGATCCCATTAGAGATGAGGATGGGGCTAATCTGAACATGCATTTAAGGAAATAACTGTCTGAGGACCTGGATGTTTGGATGCATTCATCAGACCAGATTTTAAAATCCATAACAATATGTATATATATATATATATATATATATATATATATATATATATATATATATATATATATATATATATATATATATATATATATATATATATATTACGAATCTGGCAGCCATTGCACACAACAGCCAGGTCCCATAGATCAGTTATATTGGTAAGTATGTGTTTCTAGTTAGGGTCCTCTCCCTAGTCTACTGGGAATTAAATGTTCGTGCACTGTGGAGTTATTTTGATAGTCATGATTTTATTTTACATCACTTACAACAACGACAATGACAACAACTCCCGATCTTCACTTTCACAACAACAACTCTGCTTTCGGCATTGCCCATGCTCTTTGCCACCGGCGAGCGCGTGCGTGGGCGGAGTCTAACATGGGCATGGCGTCCCTCTTTGGCCAATCGGCAAGGAGCGAGCGTCTCACACGCCCCGTCCCCCACTCAAGACCATCGCCATTATGCACGTGGTCGGAGATGAGGAGGTAGGTGGAGCTACAAACGCCTCTGATCGGGACTCCACCCAGAATGGTGGGAGTTGCCCCGCCTACCATGGGCCTGTCCAATGAAAGACGACCAGGGAATCGCACGATGGGTCCGACCAATCAGGAGGCGAGTGGCCAGGAGAAGAATCCCCTCCCTCCTAAAGAGGAAGAGTGTGGTTGTCGGGGCGAGCGAAAAGAGTTTGCATCCCGGGTGTCTCAAAGCGCCTCTGTCTGGGTCTGCGGCGGACTGCATCCTGCGCATCGGAGGTGTCTCGTCTGGCGCATTACAGTGAGCGGTCGACTGTTTCATCGGGGGAGATAACCTCGTCTCGCCTCCTGGATTCGGCCCCCCTGGTCCGTTCTTTTGGCGACCAGAGCTCCAGGAAGGGGTGGATGACCAGCCGTGTGCTCGCGGCCAGGTAGCCAGCCATTCTGGCTCCCAGCTGAACTATCCTCCTCGGCTGGAGAGCCGAATAAAGACCCGGTGGGTCCATTTTCTTTTTGGGTGTGTGTGTCTGTGTGCGGGCCTGTCTTGTCGAAGTGGAATTGTTAAGTGCTTTTTGTTGTACATTATTTGCCTTGCTTTTATTCGGTTATAACTTCTGCCCTTACGTGCTCCCCTCATTCCCCCGATTATTGTAAATAAATCCCTCTCTTGTTGAATGTCCCAGCTCGTCCTTGTCCTTTCTACCATTGGTTTGCCGCGCTGCGAACAGGAATTAGGAAGGCCGTTGCCGTAGTTGTACATTTGGACCGACGGGCCTCGGTAACCATCCGCTCGGGTTACACGTGGTTCGAGCACAGTAACGGCTCGTTCCGCTCGAGGCCTGCCAAGGGTGTGAATTCCCCGATAGCTTTGCCACGTGGATACTTAGGTATATTGAAGTTGGCAATTAATCCTACTCCATGCGGTCGAATTATTGGCAATTCATAGTCCAGTAAGGGACCCGTACTTTCGTATTTATCTGAAAGGTACGACCTAAATTCCGGGTGTTCGGTGGAGCCGACTCTACTGCTCCATCTAGCGGTCGTGCTCGCCGCCGAGACCCGGCCCCACAACAGTATCACGTCGAGCCATCAACTCGTCACTGGTATTGCAGATCATCTTCTACTATAAAATGACCGTTTTTACAGCCATTTTTCCCTGCTGTGCAGGGGTTAGGCTTTTTCTTGAGGCAATGTTTTTTATGGCCGGATGCCCTTCCTGACGCCAACCCTGGTCGCCTCTTACGACACACAGGGATATGGTACACCTATTCTAACCGGGGCATACACCGGGACCAGTACACTGGTACTCATTTCGCCGACCTCAGATGGATGACAGGCTGAGTCAACCCCCTGGTGTTAATTCAGCAGCCAACGGGGCTTGAACTCAGGATCCTGGGATCCCAAGCCGCCACCCTAACCACTAAGCCAACACCAGGCTTAGATCATCTTCTACTATCACCTACAAAATGTATAATTCACCTGCAAAGAAAGTTTAAACAACTTGAGAATATGCCTTACATTAATGAAATCTGAGTGAGATGAATTTGAAATTTTCAAAATGTTTAATTTCCTTCATTTTAAGCGACTTCGGTCAGGCGCGCGGGAAGGGGGGTGCTTAGGGCGCTGCAGCACCCCCTAGCTGCGGGCAGGAGGAGCATAGCACAGGTCTGCCGGCAAAAAAAGTCATTTTTTAATATAAAATATATATTTTAAAATGATATAATAAATAATTTTGCTTTGGGGAAGAAAATGTAAGTTTAAAAAATGTGTTTGTTAGTTTTTAGTGATCACAGACATTGAGATCTTGCTACCGGGTTGGGGTTCACTACGACTCTAACACCATCGCTAAAATAGACAGCCCTCAGCACACCCACTCAAAATACCTCCCGCACACCTGACGGCGATTCAAACATAACTTAAGCACCCAACACTGTGCTTCGCAGTGAAGTACAAGTGGTTTTTTTGCACATGCCATGTATAAGGAGAAAGTTTGGCTGATGAAGGTGATGTTTGTTGGTGACTTCCAAGTAGAATGAAAGATGATCTTTGGCACATGATAGAGTTCCCATCATGTACAGCCTTTTTAGCTGCTGGTTGCATCATTCGTTAGGGGCACAGCTATGCCACTGATGCAGTGCCCCTATTACCAGTACACTGGTGCTCATTTGGCCAACCTCAAAAGGATGAGAGGCTGAGTCAACCCCCTGGTGTTTATTCAGCAGCCAACGGGGCTCAAACTCAGGACCCTAACCGCTAATCCAACGCCAGGCTGGTAATGATGGAGTGAATAGAGCAGAATGTTTGAAGTACAACATGCCATCTTTCGATTCAATCCGTCAGTGAAGCGAGGGGTAAAAATGTCTAGTCATGCAATAAACACCTACATCCTTACGCTCAGTACCAAAATGCATGATCATACCAGAAACTTCTTTCTGTTTGGGTCCACTGGCCTCCATGCCATGGACCCTACCCCCACTCTCTTTTTCCAAGAGGTGATCTGTCAAGCCAGCCCATGATGTCTGATATATCCAATTAGCACCTATAAACTCGAATGGTGTCGGTGATGTCGCATGCTACACGAGCACTTGACAGACAGATCTTGACTGTTACAGGTGTTACACATGAGGTCACTTTTATTGCAATGACCACCTCACAAGAAAAAGTGCACTTGCTTCATCTATGGGGACCAAATCAGTTACACAGGTTCAACAAAGCTTCAGGATGGCATATGGAAGGCAGCCAACATCGATAATATGATGCACAAGTTGCACAGAACATGTATGGAGACCTGTAGCATCCTGCAGAGGAAGGGGGTACGCTGCCCAAGCACAAGTGGCGAGGATGTTAAACACTGTTCAGACATGCAGAAGGTTAATTTCATGTTCGGAAGGTTATATTAATAGAAAGAACATTGCGATTTGGGGCTCTGAGTCTCGCCATGAGGTCTGAGAACTTTTATTTTTGTACACATTGTCGAGGCTCGTATAAGAGCGAACACACAACGCACAGCAAGGGAGGCATGAGACAAGAGGGTGGGAGAGGGAAGGACTAAACAGTGGGGAACAGAGACAGGAGATCTGTGAAAGGGAGAGGGATGGGGTGGGGTACGCAATGTAAACAAGATGGACATTACAGGGACTTTCAGGAAGGAAAACAGGGAATTTGAAGGAGGTGGGTTTGGGGTGGATTAACAGGGGTATAAAAGATGGTGGTTTTGGATGGGGGAAGATATGAGATGGTGGTGAACAGCTGTTTTGAAGACCTGGAGGGAGGAGTGGGAGTGAAGAGAGTGTGGAAGTTTGTTCCAGAGGAAAAAAAAAGCAATGAAAGAGTGAAGGTGAGCAGAGTTTCTTGATTTTGGCAGTTTCATAAGAAGGGGATTTTTTGGCGGACTTTGAACACCCTGCGGAAATAAGGGGGGGAGCACAGATAGAGTGGGGGGGATAAAGCCAGAGAGTAGACTGTAGAACACAGAAAGACCACCGACCTGCCTGTGATGAGAGAGCGAAAGACCCAAATACTCAGCTTCATCGCAGAAGATACCAATGATCCTAAAAGCTTTGGTTTCCACAGCTCGAAGCCGAGCAAGGTGTTAGGCAGGAGAACCACCCCAGAGGGGAGAGCAGTACTCCATCAGGCTGCGGATGAAAGCTTTGTATGTAATGAACTTGAGCGTGACAGCCGAAAGGTTAACTTGTGGTGTGGCCTATTGCATGACCGAGTCATTGGGCCAGTCTTCTTTGCTGAAGCCACTGTAAAGTCTGATAATTACCTGGATTTATTGGAGAACTTTGTACTCTCGCATTTGGTGGACCTGCAACCAGAGTTCATTTACAAACAAAATGTATCTCCTCCACCTCTTGGAGACTGATCGTGCATGATTTCCTCAATGATCGATGGATTCGGCACGACAGTCTGATTCTGTGGCCACCAAGTTCCCTGAACATAACTCCTGAATTTTTCTTTCTATGGGGTTATGTGAAGGACATGGTGTACCGAACGAGAGTTGCCGATGTTGGGGATTTAAGCTACATTTGAGACTATAAATACAGGAATGCTGAACTAAACCTGGAAGGAGATCGAGTATCGCCTCGACGACGTGTTACGTGTGACAAGCGGTGCTTGCATAAAAGTGTACCGATGATAAATGATGATCTTGACAACACAACATTGAGAAGTGTTCCTACACATGCAGCAAACCACATTGTTGTGTCTCATTTCACTATTTTTATTTATTTATTGCGGTTTCAATTTGGAACGGTACTTTGAGGACTTGCATATGTGCAGTATAATACATACATGTACACTTAGTGCACTCTCGCCTAATGCAACATTATCTATCTTTTGGGGACATTTCACATTTTCAAAGGATTGATTAAGCTGGGTTCACTCTCGTAATGTTTTATTAATTCAAAATTCTTTCAAAATTAAGTCATAGCTCCCCTAGAAAAAGTAAAGCAAAACTTGAATACGAAGGTATTTTTTAAAACGCAAGTTTTTTTTTTAATCGACTTTATAAAAGCATGATATTATTTCCTTGAAATTATTTTGATTAAATGGATGGCAAAGGTACAGTATTATAAAGGATCATATGTTTATTCCTTTGGGTTTGTAATAATAGGAACAAAATCACTTTTTCTTTCACATGAAGACAGTTTGATGAATTTCCACTCAAACAATAACCGTTTCAAATATTTGGTAATCTTGTGGAGCAGCAGTTAGAGTACACCGCATGCAATGTGGCTCAGCCACATTTGTCCTAGTGCCATGATACCAACATTAAGAGGCGTTTTACCCATTAGGAAATACAATGCAGGCAATTGTTACAGATAGAAGATCGATACGTGGTGTTGTATCAGTCAAGGGCCTGAACGATGTAGTTGTGGAAAGCTTGACATCAGCTTACACAAGTTTAACATTCATGTTTAAAATTTGTTTGCATGTCTTGCACAATTCACACACTGATGCGTTGGTGCACAAAATGAAAAGCATGATTTTGGTGATCGTATTATGGTGCATGATTGATTGTGGTGCTGGAGGTGCATGATATATAGCAGTGGTAGATGTGTATGATCATGGTAGCTTTTATACTGAAAGAGTGCAGTGATAGTAGTGCATGATCGTGGTAGTGGTTTTACATAACTGATATTGATGGTAATGTTTGACTGTGGTGGTGGTACTGCATGATTGTAGTGATGGTATTGCATGATCATAGCAGTGGAACTGCATAATTGGAGTGGTGATAGTGCATGATTGGGGTGGCAATCCTGCAGGATCGTGGTTGTGATCCCTCTACTGGTCGCAAGGATTGTTGGTCGAATCCTGCTTGTTGCACACACCATCACAACGCTTTGTTCAGGCAAGCAGCATCATAATCAGAGCTTGGACCACCTGACAGTGCGGACGTGTCGTGTTGCTCCGAACTCGCTCACAGTTCCCTTCAATGCACGCTGAGACATTATTCTTGGCTCAGCCGAAGGCCGGCCTGAGGGACTTTCTGCAGCCAGACCAAACAATCACAGTAATGGAATCATCTGGATAAGGTTACTGCGTGCCTTTACCACCCCCCCCCAACCCCACCCTCACTCACTCACAACCCCCACAGTTTGGCCAGTCGGCAATGGCCGCCCTACTGCGTCCTGCAGGAAAGGCAATTAGGCCGAATTGTTAACCTTGTGGTGTTCTTCTGTGCTAGGACCTAAATAATCCTCATGATGAAGTCTCCACGAGAACCACATCTTTAAAACCGTACTATGGCTCACCCTCAACCAAAGGTCCTGAAGGGACAGATACTCAGAGGTCCACAATGAATCCGTTAAAATTATCTTTTGATCTGAACCACTTTGAGCCAACTTCGATATGAACCCACTGCTGCTAACACCTGTTATTGTGATTGGGTATCATCTGGTCAATCTTCAACCAGGCATTGTAAGACTCAGGTGTGCATGCACACCTTTTGAGAACTGTGTTCTTTGGAAACTCCAGGAGTCAAAGTCGAGATAATAATGGCAGTAAAACCGAGGCAGTTAGTTTGTTTAAAATGAGAAAACCAAATGGAGGACTAATCATCATTCTTCATGATGACCTGATTTGCACCAAGGTATGAACATATTTTGTGTAGAAGTGTATATTTACAAGCGAGGTATCCGTGCTATGCACAGGAGGGGGCTTGACAGCCGCTGGACCACTGATTCATGAAGGACTTGGGCAAAAACATCACTGCAGCTCACCCCAACAGTAGTAAGGTGGGTAATAATGCTATGATGCCACAATGGCTAATCTGCAAATGCTGAATATGCATATGCAAATGACACCGGTGGAAACCCTCACAAAAATCCTGATTCTGCCTTAAACTCACTCTCTCTATATTTTCATTCCAAACAGCATCATTCAAATCACAAATTCATACTTTACCATTAATATAACAAAGTACAATGTTACAAACAGCAGCTTCGTACGGATTGAAACTCAAAATAATAATTGCATTGAAGTATTCATGAAAACTTCTACCCACCTTGCGACATCCGCTTGGACCCAAAACGTTCCACAGAAGGGAGTAGTTTGGGGACGGACAGACAGACAAACTCCTTTGTTTTTGTATACATTGTGAAGGCTCGTATAAGAGCTAACGCACAGCAAGGGGGGGCATGAGACAAGAGGGGCGGGAGAGGAAAGGACAAAACAGTGGGGAACAGAGACATTAGGAGATCTATGGAAGGGAGAGGGATGGGGTGGGAAACACGGGGTATACAAGATGGACATTACAGGTACTTTCAGGAAGGAAAGCAGGGAATTTGTAGGAAGTAGGTTTGGGGTGGATTAACGGGGGTAGAAAAGTTTGAGGTTTTGGATGAGGGAAGATGTGGTGGTGAACTGCTGCTTTGAAGGCCTGGATGGAAGAATGGGATTGAAGAGAGTGTGGGAGTTTATTCCAGAGGCGGGGAAAAAAGAGGAATGGAAGAGTGAAGGTGAGCAGTGATTGTGATTTTGGTAGTTTTAACCGAAGGGGGTTGTTGGTGGACATTGAGCACCCTGCGGAAATATGGGGGGGGGGGAGACATATCGCAAACAGAGCAGGGGGGGGCGAGACAGGAGAGGAGACGGTGGAGGACAGAGACCACCGACCTGCCTGCGGTGAGAGAGTGAGAGGCCCAAAGACTCAGCCTCATCGTGGGAGATACCAATGATCCTCACTGGCTTGGTTTCCACAACGTGAAGCCAAGAAAGGTGAGAGGCATGAGCACTAGCGGATAGGAGAGAGCAGTACTCCATCAGGCTGCAGACGAAAGCTTTGTATGTGATGAGGAGCTCAGGTGTGCCGAGGAAGGACTTTGCATGACAGAGGATTCCCAGTCGTTGACTGGCTTTGGAGTCCAGGTTGGAAATGTGACTTTCCCAGGAAAGATCATGGCAGACAGTGAGACCCAGAAGCTTGAATGAAAGGACTTCTTCCAGAGGATTGTTGACAAAGTAGATGAGGGGGGTGGCAGCGTTTCCAGATGGTTCTTTCGGAGAGACACAGTGAGTGTGAGATGTCAGGATTGAAAGACATATTCCACGTGTTGGACCAGCGTGTGATTTTATCGAGATCTGCAGAGTGAAGAAGCTGCTGCTTACTGATCTGAGGGATGACCGATGGTACGACAGAGGGTGGAGTCATCCGCAATGAGATAAAATGGATTTTCCAGGGAGTCGGAGAGATCATTGATGAAAACCAGAAAAAGAACAGGGCCCAGAACGCTGCCTTGATGAACTCCAGCCTCGACAGGAAGAGGGGATGAGAGAACTCCATTTAGGGCCACACGGTGACTGCGACAGGAGAGGAGGTCTGCGAGCCATGATTGGAGATGGCCATGGATACCACAGGAAGAGAGTTTGGTGAGCAGGACAGGGTGCCAGACTGTGTCAAAAGCACGCAATATGTTGAGGGATACAGCTCTTATTTCATGTCTGGCATTGAGTACCTCCATCCATTGTTGGGAGAGCAGAAGCAGCATATCCAGGGAAGAGTGACCTGGTCTGGAACCAAACTGATTATCAGAAATCAAGCCATTGGAGAAGAGGAAGGATTTAATGTCTGAAGCGATGATGGATTCCATAACCTTGCTGATGATTGGAAGAAGGCTGATTGGTCTGTAGTTGCAGGGATCTGTTTTTGCACCTTTTTATGCAGGGTAGTAATATTTGCTGATTTCCAAGCAGATGGCAGATGACCTTGAGCAAATGAGAGGGTGAATAGAACAGAGAGAGGGTGAGCAAGAGAAGAGGAGCAGGTTTTTGGGACACGTGGGCTGATGCCATCTGGACCGGTTGCAGAATCTGAGTCGAGGTTTGTCAGCAAGCTCTCTCCACCTTGTCAGGAGAAAAGGACACAGAGTCCAGAGACAGTTGGGTGTAACTGGGTAAGGTGGGTACAGAAAGCGATGAGTTTCGGACACAAGATTTAGATGCAAACACGAAGTTTATGCATTCAGCCTTTTTCATATGCGGCATCGGCAGTGCAGCCATTTCAGTTCAGGGATGGGATGGAGGCGGAGAATACACCAGAAACAGATTTGATTACATGCCACCAGGATTTGGAGGAGGGAGAGTGGGTTGAGATATAATAAAGCTAATTAATATCTGCTTGATAATAAAGATATATGTTTCTCCAGTACAGATCTGGAAGTTTATTGATGAGCTCAACGGAAACCAGTGAGGGGGTCCACAGTCTTGTGGAGTAGTGGAGGAAAACCGTACCAACATTGAATGTTCCTATTTTATTTGACCAAGAACCTTCATATCGGACTTGATATGCACAGTTTGTACATGAAGCAATTTCACTGGTGTCAGGCTCATGGATGTATTTCACAACAAATAAAGGTACCAAGGTGAGGAATCTAAATTTATCGATACATCAACCTGTTCTGTCCATTATTGGCTTTGAAAATATTCTTCTCGACCTCCGATATATTCTCTGGTCTTTTCGAAAAGCAACAGATTAGGTATCTCATACCAAGATATTTCTGAGTCTCATGTAACGAAGTTTATGCAAATGCAATCCTTCTGTATATTGTTCAGAACTACCTGTATGGATGGCAGTGTAACTGACAGCAGTGGACCCCAAATATTATTGATCATGGGCCAGAACCAAATTTCCTTTGTGCCCTCACAGGCAACCAAATTTCCTTATTGTCAAGTCAGGCCAGATTAGACATGTGACTTGCTACAGATACTATGTAAACCCGTACTAATCTGTTTCATGGTCGGGTTGTCGGCGACTAAACCATTTCCCCCACCAGGTTTTCTGGGTGAGGAGGGTGGATGATATGGACACCCAGCAGGATAAAAAACAAAACCTGTCTAAGGGCGGAGGAGTTCCTTGTGAGCCACCAGCCATCCATATCTAGTGCTCACCTGTGTCTGTGGACATCCTCCTGCAATTGGATTACTTTTTTTTAAGGAGGTTGGTTGCAGGATTTGCAATGCGGCCACTGTAAAACCCTTCACTCTGCAAAACATAAGAATAACGCAAAAAAAAATTGACATACCACCTGTGTAGCTGCCCTCCGCAGTGCAGCTCACCAGATGACGGAATTGGGGCAAAGCCTTCAGGACCCCCACTGTTTGAGAATAGGAGGAAAACCATGGAGTAACCTTCCTGGGTCAGATTGCGGTCGTAGTGCTGAGGTGTTGTCAACCAGATGGCAGTCTCCTTTGGTTAACCTGAGTCGGTCCATTCTGGTGGGTGCCTGGAATGTGCTATCCCTAAGAGAGGATGATCACCTGTCTCTGTTATCATCTGAGCTCAAATATTTGAATATCGATATTGCAGCACTCTCTGAGGTTCAGAGACCGGATAGTGGCGAGATCATGGCTGGTGGTTGCACCTACTATTCGTCTGGTCGCTTTGATGGTTACCATGCCCAAGGAGTTGCTGTAGCTGTGTCCAATAAGCTGACTCCAATGATAATTGAATTAACACCGGTCAATGATGGTATTATGAGACTAAGGATTTGTCATTCCTTGGGTGTCATTTCCCTGGTATCTGTATATGCTCCGACTGAGGCGAGTGATCTCACCATGAAGGACCCATTCTATGCCATACTTGAGTCTGTGGTTGATCAGTACCCAGATACTCTTCTAGTCTTGGGGGATTTCAATGCATCAGACTGGATAGGAATGGGAATGGTTATGCATAGGAATGGTTATGAGACATGTGTTGGTCCCCATGGGTGTGGGTGTCGAACTTTGCTTATGGGTCTGGAACTGTGAACCAGAATAGCACTAAGTTCCTTGACTTTGCAAGAAGTCATGGACTTAGGGTGGCTGGTTCATGGTTTCAGCTCCCACATGCTCATCACTACACTTGCTATTCCAACGCTGGTGGTGTGGTAAAGGAGATTGACCATGTGCTCATTGATGGTCACTGGAGGATGATCCAGAACTGCAGAGTCAACCAGAGTGCTCAGTTCCTCAATACCGACCACAGGCTTGTGGTAGCAACTATGAAGTTTCAGCTTCAATCCAGGAGAATGGTACCATCCCAGCTTGGGCTGGATGTTGGCAAGCTCAAGGATGAGAGGGGAGCTCAGGAGTTTGGGAACAGGCTGAGTAGGGATTTAGGGGGTCTGGGTGCTTTGGTGGCATCCTGAAGAGTTGTGGAGCGCCTTCATGACCACCATCCTTGATGTTGCAAGTGGATGTCTTGGAACTCACCGTAGGGCGAAGAAGAATTTTTCCTTTCAAGGGACACTGGATACTATTAACCAGAGTTGCAAGGCCAGGCTTAATGGCAGAGCTGAGCTCTTCAGGGAGTTGAGGCGTAAAACTGTACGTGTGCTGAAGGTGGACAAGGAGGCCTATGTGCGAGGAATCTGTGAGGGGGTAGAGCATCACCTGTGGTCAGGTAATTCTCATCCTGCTTACAGGGAAATTAATGCATTGCATTCCTCCCAGCGCATCCCTCGGTGTACTGCAGTTAGAGCGGAGGGTGGTGGGCTCTTGGCAGAGGAAACCTAAGTGAACCGTTGGGCTGGTTACTTCGAGTGGTTGTACCAGGCTGATCCACCAACTGTTGAGTTGGATGTCAGGGGTGTTACTATCTCGATTGCTCACCCTGCAATCAACTGTGATCCATCGTCATTTGTAGAAATACAGGCTGTGGTGAACCGGTTGAATTGGGGTGAAGCTCCTGGAATCTGTGGCATCCATCCTGAACTTCTCAAGGCTGGTGAAAATGCTGTACTCGTGTCGTTGGATGCTGTTCTGTGCTCTGCATGGAACACACGCATCAGCAAGAGGGGCCTTGTTGTCCCTCTCTGGAAAGGGAAGGGTGATCGCCAGGGCTCTAACAACTACCGAGGGGTGATGCTGCTCTCAGTGCCGGGCAAGATCTTTGCTTGGATAATTCTTGAGAAGGTTCACCACCATCTGCTTGAGCACCAGTGCCCAGAGCAGTCAGGTTATACACTAAGGAGATCAACGATTGACCGTATTCTTGCCCTTTGGGTCCTCACCGATTGCAGACGAGAGTTTCGGCAGGGGCTGCTTGCAGCCTATATTGGTCTCCGCAAAGTGTTTGATTCAGTGAATCGGAATGCCCTCTGGAGGATTATTGGTCTTCGTGGAGTGCCACCAAAACTGGCCAAACTGAATTCTGAACTATATTCTGGAACTGAGAGTGCTGTGAGATGTTGTGATACCATCTCCGACTTATTTCCAGTTTTTACTGGAGTTCGTCAAGGATGCGTACTGGCCCCCACACTTTTCAGTGTTTGTATGGACTGGATTCTAGGGAGGATGTCAGAGAGATCAAGCTGTGGTGCATCGTTTGTGAATGTCAATATCTCTGACCTTGATTTCGCAGATGATGCAGTCATCTTTGTGGAGACTCCAGATATCCTTTTGGGGGCCATTGAGGTGCTGAATGAGGAGTCGGAGCCACTAGGATTTCGGGTTTCCTGGGTCAACACTAAGATCTAGGCTTTCAATGACATATTGGATGCTGCTATCCTGTTTGTGGCGAGGATGTTGAGGTCATAGAGTGATTCACTTTCCTTGGCAGTGATAGTCATGTCTCTGCTGGCTGTGAGCCTGAGGTCAATAGACGTCTGGGTCGGGCCTGTGGAGTCATGGATTCACTGGATCATGGAGTATGGTGCTTGTCGGTGCCTGTGCAGGAGGATGAAAGTCTGAGTTCAGGTCCTTGGTGCTTCCAATCTTGATCTATGGATGTGAGACTTAGATTCTGACCAGGGATCTGAGATGGACACTTAAGTCCTTGGGTACCAGGTCTCTTTGGATAATCCTTGGCTATCGTTGGTCTGACTTTGTGTCCAACGAGCGGTTGGTGAGAGAGATTCAAATGAGATTTGTTACCTGCATCATCTGTGTGCCTCAGCTGCGGCTGTATGGACATGTGGCTCATTTTCCTGCTCACCAGATTCTCTCGGTGAGGGAGCCTCGTGAGTTGATTAGGCCAATGGGCCGATCACGTGCCTCGTGGTTGCAGTAGGTTCATCGGCATGTCAAGGAGATGGGGATGAACCAGCCAGCTGCCTGGGGGATGTCCAGATAGAGGCCCCTGGAGTACTGGTGGAAAGTGAATGCAGTGATGTGCTGCTCTGGTGCATGCTCCCATACTTGACCTGACCTTGCAGGCCACACAATGAAAGATATTTTAAACAAGTAAAAGCTACCTTCTGAGGACACCACCCCTTTAAAATATTCTTGCATATCTATTTGTTCCCCATCCCCACTTACATTCTTGCATTCGGCAATTGGAGTCGTTCAGCATGAGTATGACAACAACAACTAAATAAAATTGATGGACGACAGTATATTTTCGTCGCCAAGTCACTTCACTATCTAGCCTAAATGGGGATATAAAGAGATGCAGACACATGTCTATCCTCTTTCGTTTAGTAGATGAGCAGTGAGGAACAGGGCCATGAATGGTGAGATGGGGAAGGAGGTAGGCAAGGTTCGTGCCAAAAAATTTCGAAATAATAGGCATGCAATCCCACAGCATCATTTGATGCCAAAGGTCACGAAGAGCTTAGCGGATAGGTACTGACAAAGATTAGCATGGGTAGTGAAGGAGGGAGGAGGATGGCAGAGTATGGTATTTGCGCAGTAAAAATATTTGAAATTTAGGCATGCAATTCAAATAATGCCTATAGCAGCTTGCAACGCCAGGCATTATTTGAAGCCAATAGCTGTGAAAGGGTTAATGAGAGTTTAAAATTTCGACAAATGTAGCTTCACAGAGTGGCAAGTTTAGGAAACGCAGTCATTGCAAATGGCCTGTTTCACTAATTGTGAGCTGGGCACCTATATAAATAGGAGCATGTACTTGCCAATATATAGTCGATGAAGTGGTAATATTAAATCAAATCGAAAATATCAATTAAATTAATCCAATACAGAAACCAAAAAACAGTCCAAAAATCAATAAGCAACATCACTAACAAATATCATTGATGGTAAAATAAAAACAATCCACCAAAGTTAATGTTCGAGATGAAATGGAAAGACATATCGATACAAATAAATGTCAGGCTGTGTGTGTGTGCCTCTTCAATAACTTCAAAACCATGGGTGTTTGGGTAAATTTAAACACCCCTTTTGAAGATAATTAATGGCTTACCCCCCCCCCCCCCCGTGAAAGGTTTATACTTGGTCAGTCCAACTTCACCTTGCAGGGGTCTTAGCCGCCATTTTTGTTCAGGCAATTCAAATATGCCTTGCCTTAGAAACATGATTGGAGAGACGAGTGTTTCCCAAGAAGATTGAGGTAAGTGCTGTGTTTGTTTCATCCATGGTTTCTACTGAATCGCGTGGCTGAAATGGCGCTGAAGATTCAGTATGCCCGGTTATATGAAACACTGCACAAAGACATCTGGAGACAGTTTATTATTATTATTATTATTATTATTAGGAAATTAACACTTTGTCAGGAGTCGGAACTGCTGCTCAGCCCACTTCCGGACTTTAAATTTTGAAATTCGGCTCAGGTTAAGAGATTTTAGAGCCTTTCGCATTTTTGTTGTTGTTAAATAAAATCACGAATGCCACCAAGATACTTGTTAGGGGTTACGAGGAAGGGGGATGCAGTGGTTGTTGGGAGGCGGTTAGCATGAGGGGTGGGGAAGGGAAGGCAGCACCATATAATATGGCTTTATTTTAATCACAACTAAAATGTGCTTTTATGCAATAAAGTGCCTTTATTACTGCCTAGTAGAGTTCCATTTCCGTGATAGTGGGTACACAGGGTGACAGTCGCAGTACAAGTCCCATCCCTCAAGGGAAGCCCATGTTATAATCTCTTTAAAGGGGAGCCAAACTCTTAGACCACTTCGATGCTAATTTATCCCTTGATACCGCAAGCTTGCCTTTTACACTTGTTCTGTTTGCGCATTTTTGGAATAGTTCCCGCGTGTCATTTATACCATTTTTATGCCTCCCCGGATAAAGCCATTAGTGGCAATATGTTTTATTATGTATGTCCGTACTTAAGTATGTCCGTCCATGATTATTTCCTCTGTTTTCTCTGAAACTGCTTATCCAATTGACACAAAATTTCCACCATAGGTGTGCCTACTCATGTTTCATGTTTTTAATGATGTCATAGGTCACGTGGTGTCGCAGCCATGTTGGAAAAATGGAAAAACTTTTTTGATGATCTAATTGGTGGCTTCATTATGACATCATAATTGTATCTGTCGAACACTATCCAATCAGTATGAAAATTGAGCGTCATCTGGGGCTAAATTGTAATTGGGGAAAAAAATTGATGATGTCATCGGTGACGTGTTTCGGCAACCATTTTTTTTTTTTTTTTTTAACAAAAAAAACCTTCAAAAATCTTCCTGAAATGGCTGAACAGATCGAGGCGAAACTTTCTCGGTATGATCACCTATCCATGAGGAAGAAGAAGTTCTCTTCCTTCTCTTCCACATCTTACAGCAAGATAACGACCCAAAACATACCTCCAGGCTATGTCAGAACTACCTTAGTAGAAGAAAAGAACAAGACGGCAGGCTTCAAATCATGGAATGGCCAGCACAGTCTCCAGACTTAAACCCCATTGAGCTGGTTTGGGATTTACTGGACAGAAGGGTGAAAGTAAAGCAACCTACAAGTACAACACATTTGTGGGAACTTCTGCAACAGTATTGTATTGGGAAGAACTTTCCGAACAATATTTCTGTGACTCATTAGGACTGACTCAATCGGTCAACTTCCCGACCCGGATCTCAACCAATGGTACTCCATCTCTTCTGGATCTGATTTTGACAAATTTCCCTGACAATATCTGCTGCTCTTCCTTCGCTCCAATTGGTTCTTCTGACCACGTCCTTATTAAAGTGGACATCTCTCTGGCTGTTATCAGAGAACCACCTCACCGCCGTCGAGTCTGGCATTTCACTCAAGCCGACTGGCAGGGTCTCCGAGCAGCCATCAAACTTACAGACTGGTCTCCTATCACTACTTTCTCAAACATCAACTCATCCTGGGAATTCTTTCAAAAAACTTGCTCTCCCTCATGCACAGATTTATCCCCTCTCGTGTTCAGTTGTCTTACCCTTCCTCCCGCCCTTGGTTTACTGAAGCTTGTGGCGAGGCAGTTGTCCTGAAACAACTTGCCTTTGCCTCATGGAAAGCAAACCCAACTGAGGGCTATCTCAGTTCTTTCCACAAAGCTCGGAACAAGTGTGTAGCTACCCTCAGGAGAGCCAGAAAACAACATCTTTCTCATCTCAAGTCTGAACTCTCAAACCTCTCTCCCTCCTCAAAATCCTGGTGGCGTTTAATCAAATCTGTTTCTGGTGTATGTTCCCCCTCCATCCCCTCCCTTACCTCAAATGGCCGCACTGCTGATTCCACACGTGATAAAGCTGAATGTCTAAACTCGGTGTTTGCAGCTAAATCTTGTGTCCCAAACCCATCACTATCTCTACCCACTTTACCCAGTCGCACCCAACTGTCCCTGGACTCTGTATCCTTTTCTCCTGACAAGGTGGAGAGCTTGCTTTCAAACCTCGAGTCAGATTCTGCAACCGGTCCAGACGGCATCAGCCCACGTGTCCTCAAAGCCTGCTCTTCTGCTCTTGCTCACCCTCTCTCTGTTCTATTCACCCTCTCATTTTCCCAAGGTCATCTGCCATCTGCTTGGAAATCAGCAAATATTACTACCCTGCATAAAAAGGTGCAAAAACAGATCCCTGCAACTACAGACCAATCAGCCTTCTCCCAATCATCAGCAAGGTTATGGAATCCATCATCGCTTCAGACATGAAATCCTTCCTCTTCTCCAATGGCTTGATTTCCAATCATCAATTTGGTTTCAGACCAGGTCACTCTTCCCTGGATATGCTGCTTCTGCTCTCCCATCAATGGATGGAGGTCCTCAATACCAGACAGGAAATCCGAGCCGTATCCCTGGACATATCACGTGCTTTTGACACAGTCTGGCACCCTGCCCTACTCACCAAACTCTCTGCCCATGGTATTCAAGGCCATCTCCACTCATGGCTCGCAGACTTCCTCTCCTGTCGCAGTCAACGTGTGGCCCTAAATGGAGTTCTTTCATCCCCTCTTCCTGTGCAGGCTGGAGTTCCTCAAGGTAGCGTTCTGGGCCCTGTTCTTTTTCTGGTTTTCATCAATGATCTCTCGGACTCTCTGGAAAATCCTCTATTTCTCTTTGCCGATGACTCAACCCTCTGCCGTACCATCTGTCATCCCTCAGACCGGCAAGCAGCAGCTTCTTCGCTCACTGCAGATCTGGATAAAATCACAAACTGGTCCAACACGTGGAACATGTCTTTCAATCCAGACAAATCTCACACTCTCACTATGTCTCTTCGAAAGGACCGTTTACAAAACCCCCCATCCACTTTCTCAACAATCCTCTGGAAGAAGTCTTTTCTTTCAAGCTTCTGGGTCTCACTATCTGCCATGACCTTTCCTGGGAAAGTCACATTTCCAACCTTGCCTCAAAAGCCAGTCGCCGACTGAGGAATCCTCCGTCGTGCAAAGTCCTTCCTCGGCCCTCTTGAGCTCCTGACCACTTACAAAGCTTTTGTCCGTAGCCTGATGGAGTACTGCTCTCCCCTCTGGGCTGGTGCTCCTGCCTCCCACCTTTCTCGACTTCACGCTGTCGAAACCAGGGCTTTTAAGATCATTGGCATCTCCCGCAATGAAGCTGAGTCTTTGGGCCTCTCACTCAATCACCGCAGGTTGGTCGGTGGTCTTTCTGTCTTCTACCGACTCCTCTCCAGCCTTGCCCCCCTGCTCTCTCTGCGATTTGTCCCAACCACATTTCCACAGGGCGCTCAAGGTCCGCCAACAACCCCCTTCTGGTAAAACTACCAAAATCACGAATCACTGCTCATCTTCACTCTTTCATTCCTCTTTTTTCCCGCCTTTGGAATAAACTTCCTCACTCTATTCTTTCCCATTCTTCCCTTCAGGCTTTCAAAACAGCTGTTCACCACCACCTCTTATCTTCCCCCATCCAAATCCTCGATCTTTTCTACCCCCGATAATCCACCCAAGCCCACTTCCTTCAATTCTCCTGCTTTCCTTCCTGAAAGTCCCTTTAATGTCCATCTTCCCCTCGCCATGTTCCCCGTCCCATCCCCATCCCTCTCCCTTCCACAGTTCACCTGTGTCTGTTCCCCAATGTTTTGTCCCTTCCACTCCCGCCCCTCTTGTCTCATGCCTCCTTGCTGTGAGTTGTGTGTTAGCTCTCATACGAGCCTCGACCAAGGTATACAAAAAAAAAAAAAAAAAAAAAAAATTTGATTTCCATTGTGGAAAGAATGCCACAAATATGTTTGGCGGTTATATTTGCAAAAGGTGGCTACTTTGATGAGTCAAAAATTTAGATTAAATTTTGTTCAACAAAACGATTACATCATTTCTTTTTTTTTTATCTGCAATTGTTTATTTGTTCTATGCTTTAATTTCAGAGTACATTGAAACATTAAACTGCTTAAATTTCAGTAAAAACTGGAAAAATGGGGGTTCTAAAACTTTCGATCATTAGTGTAAATCGTACCGTGATGTAACCCATAGACAGTACGAATATGGTGTTTGACGCTCTGGTGTGACGTCACGGCTAATTGTGAAGAAGAAGAATATGTCGACAATTAATTGCAAAATTACTTGCTTTATAAATCGGAAAACGACACATCATATCTATTTTGTAGGTTATGAAGGGATAGATTAGCATCGAGGTTGTCTGAGCATTTGGGTTCCTCTTTAAAGAGATGACAACATGGGCTTCACCTTGAGGGATGAGACTTGTACTGCTACTATCACCCTGTGTACCCACTATCGTGGAATTGGAACTCTTCAAGGTGGTAACAAAGGCACTTTATTTAATAAAGTTGTTAAATTAAGGTACATTTTAGTTGTAATTAAAATATAGCCCGATTCTATGGTGATGCCTTCCCTTCCCCTCCCCTCACGCTTACCTCCTCCCAAACCCTCCCTCTTCCCCCCCCCCACCTCACAACTCTTTGAATGTCTTCTGGCAGCTTTTGTGGTTTTAAATGCAACAAAAATGCGATACGCCCTAAAATCTCTTAACCAGAGCCAAATTTCCATTTTTTAACTGCAGAATTGAGCTTAGCAGCATTTCTGACTGCTTAAAAAGCTAAATAAAAAAAAAGTGTCTCCGGACTTCTTCGTGCAGTGTTTCATATGACCGGGCTTATCTTAAGGACCATTTCAGAATTGCGATTACGTAAAAAAAAAAAAACCATAGATGATACAAACACAGCACTTACCTCAATCGTCTTAGGAATCGCTTGTCTCTCGATTCGTGTTTCCAAAGCAAGGCATGTTTGAATCGGCTGAATCAAAATGGCGGCTAAAACTCCTCCGAGTGAAGTTGGGCTGACCAAGGATAAGCCTTTCATGGAGTTAAGCCATTAATTATGATCAAAAGGGGTGTTTTAATGAACGCAAACACCCAATTTTCATTCATACACTCCCTTGGAGTTCTCTTGGTATGCATGCAAAGTTTTGGGCCATTATGTTTCATAGTTTTGGAGTTATGGAGGACACACACACACACACACACACACACACACACACACACACACACACACACACACACACACACACACACACACACACACACACACCTCTGGAAAAAATTAAGAGACCACTGCAAAATTATCAGTTTTTCTGGTTTTACTATTTATAAGTATGTGTTTCAGTAAAATGAACATTTTTGTTTTATCCTATAATCTACTGACAACATTTCTCCCAAATTCCGAATAAAAATATTGTCATTTAGAGCATTTATTTGCAGAAAATGACAACTGGTCAAAATAACAACAAAGATTCAGTGTTTCAAATAATACAAACAAAACAAGTTCATATTCATTTTTAAACAACACAATACTAATGTTTTAACTGAGAAAGAGTTCAGAAATCAATATTTTGTGGAATAACCCTGATTTTCAATCACAGCTTTCATGCGTATTGGCATGCTCTCCACCAGTCTCACATTGCTGTTGGGTGACTTTATGCCACTCCTGGCGCAAAAATTCAAGCAGCTCGGCTTTGTTTGATGGCTTGTGACCATCAATCTTCCTCTTGATCACATTCCAGAGGTTTTCAATGGGGTTCAGGTCTGGAGATTGGGCTGGCCATGACAGGGTCTTTATCTGATGGTCCTCCATCTACACCTTGATTGACCTGGCTGTGTAGTATGGAGCATTGTCCTGCTGGAAAAACCAATCCTCAGAGATGGGGAACATTGTCAGAGCAGAAGGAAGCAAATGTTCTTCCAGGACAACCTTGTACGTGGCTTGATTCATGAGTCCTTCACAAAGACAAATCTGCCGATTCCAGCCTTGCTGAAGCACCCCCCAGATCATCACCGATCCTACACCAAATTTCACAGTGGGTGCGAGACACTGTGGCTTGTAGGCCTCTCCAGGTCTCCGTCTAACCCTGAGACGACCAGGTGTTGGGCAAAGCTGAAAATTGGACTCATCAGAGAAGATGACCTTACTCCAGTCCTCTACGGTCCAATCCTTATGGTCTTTTGCAAACCTCAGCCTGGCTCTTCTTTGCTTCTCATTGATGAAGGGCTTTTTTCTAGTTTTGCACGACTTCAGCCCTGCCCCTCGGAGCCTGTTTCGGACCGTCCTCGCCGTGCACTTGACCCCATCTGCCGTTTGCCATTCTTTTTGTAGGTCACTTGATGTCATCCTACGGTTGTTGAGTGACATTCGAATGAGTTGGCCGTTATCCCGGTCAGTGGAAAGTCGTTTTCGCCCTCTGCCAGTCTGTACCTTTGTTGTCCCCAATGTCTGCTGATTGACCTTGTTCTTATGAACCGCCGTCTTTGAAATTTTAAGGATGGAAGCATCGTGACGCTCACTGTATCCCTCTGCCAGTAAAGCAAGAATTGAACCCTTCTTTTCCTCACTCAAAACTTTTCTTTTCAACTCTTTTGGCATGGTCAATAGTTATTTTTTTGATTCCAATTACTTTTGAGGTACTACTAGCACTGTTTTTGCCATCCAGCTGGTCCTATTGCAAGAGGATAGTGATGACCACAGCAGTGGTTTTTATACTTTTCCTTGTTAAATAAGATTCGGTTCAGGTGATCACCTAATCAGTACCTCACTAAGTAGAATGAGGTGTGCCTGTGTTGGAATTCAACAGACACTGGAATGGAATGGCTGCCATACATGTAGAGATGCTGATTTAAAATTTTTTGGAGTGGTCTCTTATTTTTTTCCAGAGCTATATATATGTATATATATATATATGTATATATATATATATATATATATATATATATATATATATATATATATATATATATATATTATATGTATATCCACATGCCTGTTTGTTTATATTGTTGTGGTTACCAAATTCGCAAACCACCATTCAGGTCCCTTAGGTGAGGTATCTCGGTAAGTACATGTGTAGTTAGGCCCAAACCCGTTGTCTAGTGGGAATAAATGTTATTTATGCGTGCTGCGACTCTTCAGGATAGCCGTTTTTCTTTTACTATCTTTAATTTGGACCAACCGCCATTGTTACCACCACCAACCACCGCTTCACCACAACCGCCACGACCTTCACGTCACACCTCACAACCGTCGCATCGCCACCGTTCTTGCGCCGCCTGTGGGTACCGGTGTTGGACTCGTGCAGGGCGCGCGCCGAACAGCGTGTACAAAATCACGGATTTTGTGCTTCATAAACGGATCAAAAACGACACACGCCCACTTTTTGCCGTCCAATCGGTGAGCGAGGGGCGAATTGGCCCCGCCCCCAGGGCGTTGGAGGCTGATCGATATATGCAAATTTATGGATCAAAAAGCATTCACGCCCACTTTTTCTCGGGCCAATGGGGAACGAGGTGAAAGGTCGAAGGGAGGGGGTCAAAGATGAGAGGGCGAAGCTACGGGGCTGATAAAAGCGACCGTGTTCGTCAGTCCAGTGAGTAGTAGAGTCGAGAGGGGACAGAGAGTTAAGACTTCGCGGGCGGTGGAGTTGGCAAGAAGGAGCTGGTCGCCGTCGTGTGCGTTGGAGTCGGAGCGGAGGGGACGGAGCTGTGGAGAGGCGGCGAGGGCAGACGAGGGGTGCTCGCGTCGTGCAGGGAGCTGCACCCCAGGGAGGCCGACAGCGCGACCGGGCCGAGGTGGAGACGCTCGTCGCGGGACAATAAAAATCCTCTATACCCCGAGCATCAGCAACCCCCTCCTGTTTCCCCCCCGCGCTGAGATAGTGCGACCAAGGGGGCCCCTTTCCCACCCCCTACCAGACACTGTCCGCGGGGCCCGCGGAGTTGAGGCACCATCGCCGCTCCGCGTCTCATCACCAGACGGGTAGGCCCGACCCGGTCTCGGCCTCAGGCCCGCCTCATCCTTGAGGGTCTTCTTTTCCTTGGTTTTGGGTATGTTGTCGGCGCCGTCTGTGAAGTAAAATTGTATAAGTGTTGCCGTGTGCTCGCGTAATCGGTATTAGATCTGCATTGTCGCATTTGCTTTTTGTGTAAATTGAATTGTGTTTTTCTTTTCTGTGTGCTTTTGGTGGAATTGAATATGTGTGCTTCCCGTGTGTCGCGAATAAATGTGCTTTGTGTTGAACTGTTTCCCGCTTCGCTTCGTCATTTCTTTCATTGAATCCTCATCTTGCTTCACGTAAAGGGTTGGTAGTGGGCTGAATACGCCCGATAATTAATCGAACCGTCGAGGTCGACGATAACACCGCTCGGTTATCCCGATAGTACGGAACGGGTCGCTTAAGTGGCCCGTGTCCGAAGTCGACCTGCGGCGAGGTGCGATCGCCCGGTCTACCCTCCGCGTGGGTACTTAGGTAGGTCGGGTGGCGAGCAACCCTATCCCACGCGGGGGCTGATTGGCTCGATCGCGGTGAGACCGAAAGGTCCACCCGTGACTGGTTCCCGGCGTTAGTCCGAGAGGGTCACGACTGGATTGTCCGTCCGGTGGGCGACGTGCCGCGATTCGAGTTACGTGGCCGTCAGCACGCCGGCGGGCGCGAATCCGCAACACTGGTGTCAGAAGTGGGATACAGGTCCATCGCCCTCCTCGCGGCACTGGTATCGGAGAACAGGAAAACGGGCTCTCCTGTCTCCGGCTAAATTCACGGGAATCGGTCCAGGGGTGAGAGAAGCGACCCCCGATTCCCTCCAAATTACGAGCGAGCTAAATTAACCCTTTGGGAGAAGCGGGATGGCGTCTCAAGGCGAGCGGGAGCCGGGGGTATTAGAAATGGATGTAGAATGTGTAGAATCCATGGTCCAGGATGGAATCCCCGAGCAGGAAATGTTGATTGTGCAGGAACACGGACTTGCCCAACTGAACCCAGAGCCCGAAATGGGTGCGGCAGCGGCCGCGGTGTATGACACCTCCCCCCCCCTCTCCACCAAAACCCTTCCCCGATCCCTGCCGAAACGGCTCACCCAAGCGCACCCGACATGGCCCAGCTATTCACCATGCTGGCAAAGATGAATGCGGAAATGATCGAAAAGATGGAAGCGAATATGAAAAACGAAATGAAAGGCATGAACAAACAAATGAACGAAAAAATGGATGAAAAGATGGATACAAATACAAATGAAGTGAAAACGACGATGGATGCGAATACACAGCAAATGAAAAAAGAAATGAAAGAACTAAGGGGTGAGACGCAGAACATGGGCCGATGCCTGCAGGCGGGCATGAAGGCCGTGACCAGGGAGCTGGGAATGGCGACTCCACGTGTGGGAGCAAACGAGCTGGAAGGGGGTGCAACGGCTGACAGGCCCGCGGTGGAGGCGGGTAAAAAAATAATTCAGGGGCGTGTTGGGCGAGGGTCGTGACAGAGGAATCGACGGTGACCAAAAGGGAAAAATTAAATGGGGAGACCAAAACGTGTGAGACGAGACACGAGATGACGACAACGGAAATAATAGTGGAGACAAGGGAGGTAAAGGGTGAAGAGTTGGCAGTGACGGTAGCCGGGAAGGGAACGATAGAGGAGAGACTGCACGGTGAGGACGGGGTAAGTGACGCACACACGGAGGTAGTGGAGGATAATGGGGTTGAGCTCGCGGAGCGTGTAGAGACCCAGTGCGAGCACCTGGATGGCCTCCTCCAGGAACGAGGGGAGGGAGTATGCCCCCTTGAGGCGAGTCACGACCAGGTGAGTTCGGTCGTGCTTTGCGAGGTTGAGGGGACGGGTGCTGTGGACAGGTGCACGGAAAGCTTGGGGGGTATAGAGGCCCCGGAGACCCTTGTGGGGACACGAATCCCCAGTGTAGTTGTCCCTGTGTGTGTGGTGCAAGGCGTGAGTGCGTCCCCGTGTGTGGAAGCGACCCCGTGTGTGATTGGTGTGGTGGCGATTGTGCCGGAGTGCGTGCTTCCCAGCACGCCGTGTGTGGATGAGGCACCGTGTGTGAGTGAGGCCGTGTGTGTGGATGAAACGGCCAGTGTGGATGAGGAACCGCGGTTGAGTGCCCCCGCGTGTATGAGTGGGGCACGGTGTGTGGATGAGGCACCGCGGGTGAGTTCCCCCGCGTGTGTAAGTAGTATGGTTTGTGTGAGTGGTGAGGCACGCGTGAGTGAACGGCCGTATGCAAGGGAGACCGTGTGTGTGAGAGAGCGGTATGTGAGGGAGATGTCGGTTGGCATGCGGGAGCACGCAGCCGCGTCTCCCGGTGTGAGTTGAATGGTGTGGAGTGTGTGCGTCGTAACACGCAGGTATGCGTGTGTGGAATGGAGGCGACGACGGAGACATGTGAAGAAAGAAAGCCGAGTAGCGGCTGTAGTTGTTTCGGGGACCGTGCCGGGTTCACCCAGCAGTGAGCACGAGGTCCGTGCTGTACAACGCACGAGACCGCCACGTGCTCGCTTGCGAGAGTGAAGTCCCGGTCCGGAAACGCACGCGGTGGATTTGCCGATCCCGCGGACGGACAAAGTATAGGCAGGTAAATGGATTTGGACCGGACGGGTTCTCCACGCGATCGTGTGTGTAAAGCTCCAACGGGCAAAGCACATGTGTTCGCGTGGGGAACCCCTCGAGACGTGGGGCTTGTGTTTTTTTTTATGCGCACGGTGACGTCATGGCTGCACGTGTGGTTGGAATCCGGCAGGAGGGGTATCTCTGCCGGATGGTACCGTCCAAGGAGGGACGAGGAACACGTGCAGCTGCATGACGTCACGGGCAGGTGCAACGTGCGCGAGCTCTGAGTTGCCGCGCTGGTGCTGCGCATGTAAAAAAAAAAACAAAAAAAAAAAAACAAGCCTCACTTTCGGGTGCACAGGATTCCTGGGCAAGGGGTGAAAGACCTCCTTACCTGGGCACAGGATGGAAACTAGTTAGGGGGAAGGGTTAGCTTAGTTAGACCGACTTCATGGGGCAGGGGTAAGTCCTCATGGAGTCCGTGGAATGGATTAGGTAGAGGGATTTAGTGAGCTTTAGGTTGGGAAATAAAATGATTTATTTGAAGACAGTGACAGACTTGTGGATGTGTAGAGTTGACGTAGTTTAACGACGTAGTGTTAAAAGGAACGTGCTGTAGTTTAAGGGACGACGTGGGAGCACGAGTTAGTTAGGGGATGTAGTTAGAAGGATGGCAGAGTTCAGCGGTGAGTGTGTTGAAGAGTTGAAGAGTTGTGAGGTGAGTACATGGTGAGTGAGTGAGGCCAGCGGGTCTGTGTGTATGGAGTGAATGGGGAATGCATGGTGCGATGAGTGATTGGGGGGAGGAGTGACTCCCGCCCAAGGGACCCCGGGGTCAGAGTAAAGTGAGTTAGTGGGTTAGTCAAATTTACAAAATGGAGGTCGTTTTGTTGTTGGTGGGAAAGTAGGCTCGAGACCCATTTGGAGGGGTGCAGGAGCCCTGTTGACGGGCTTGGGAGCGTGGCTGCGAAAGGTGAGTATCGCTGAGTGGGTACCCCGGGCACCAGGCTAGTCGGCCGCGGTAGGCCATGGGCCCATGGGGGGCCGGGATAGAGTAGTGGGCACGGGTGCGCCTGCTTGGTGCGGGGGCCCGGGGCGCCATTAGCCGCGTGGGCAGTGTTGTGGGCACGGGTGACCCTCGGAAAGGGGCCCGGGAGGCCGGCCTGCCACGTGTGCGTTTCAGGGAGGTGCCATGGGGGCACTCCCGGTGTTAGGGAGCTGGTAGGCTCGGAGGCAGTGTAGTGCCCGGGGGTACCATAGCGGGAGATTCGGCAGAGGGTCGTGCCTGCCAAAGGGAGCGACGTGTCCTAGCCAGGAGACCGTGTGAGGGCACGGAGAGAAAATTGGGGGGCGAGGCCCGAAATTGTGAGGACACCAACACAGGCGACGGGAATCTGGGTTGTTAGAACCAATAGTTTAAGCGAGAGGCGCTTGTTGAAAGCCCCGGGGTAGTTTAACAGTTAAATGGTTAGGGTAGATTAGGAGATGTACCCCTCCGCACCATCCATCCCCTCGCTCTCGTTGTGGGCCGCTGGACCCACTTTGGGTTAAGATCGCCGAACTCTGGGGAGGCCATTCTGAGGCTTCGTTGGGCCTCGACACAGGACACTAGCTCTCCCTTATTCCCCTCCGGGAAGGGAACGTAGGGGTTGGGAGTAGGCTAGGTGACAGGATAGGTTAGCCGAACAAAGACGATAAAGGGGGTTAGGGGACGATTTACAGTGGGGAAGTAAAAAAAGAAAATAAAAAATTAAGTGGGGGCTAAATTGGGGTTTGACAAATTAAGGGAGTGGGTATGTACAGTGACAGGCAAAGGCGATAGGTTGGGAGGGAGACAGGTAGGTAGGTCCGAGCCCGCCTTCCAAGTGGCCAGCACCACCGCACTCCCTCCACCAACCTCCACTGAACGGCAAAAGCTGGCCAGCTTCATCTGCTGGCTGTGTGCTGCAAGGCCTGTGCCGGCCGGATCATCTGCAGCTGTGGTACTTCAAGGCCTGTGCCGGCCCACTTCATCTGCCGGCTGGCCGTTTTCTTCGAGGCCTGTGCCGACCAGTTCGTCTGCCGGCTGTGTTTGCCTGCAGCGGCCTTCTTCTGCGGGCTGTGTTTGCCTGCTGCCTTTGCCATGCCATGCCCACTGCCCAGGTTCACCAGCCCCGTTCAATTTTTGCTTTGCCCCCCCCTGTTCATTTCCATGTGGCGCCAGGATCCACAAGGCAACAGTTTGCAAGCTGCGAGAACTGCCCTGTTGGCAGCTACAACACGGGCCTGCAGTGGCGGCCCGTGCACCGTGTTTGTGTTCATCCATCCATTCGTTGTGTTCATTGCGTGTGCCACTTGAGCTGGCACGGAGACTGCGTTTGTGCAGCCCATGCACCGTTGTGGTTCACTGCGTTCAGTTCAAAAGGGAAGGCCTTGGACTGCGTGTGAGCAGCCAGCCACGTTCCCTGTCACCTGCATTGTTATGAGCCAGAGACTGCATGTGGGCAGCCTGGCTCCCTGCTAACTGCTTTTCTTTTGCAGAGTTCAGTGATCCTGGGCCATGGTTTAGTGTAAAATTTGTAAGTTAAGGTTAAGACGTACTGTAAATATGAGTGCGCCCCCGGCATGTCTGTCTCGCGCCGGCAATTTTATTTAAGTCGTCCGTGTGAGTGAGTTTGTTTAGGTAGTTACGCAGCCCTCAGGTTATTTATTTTGGGGACACGAATACCATGAATGTCGCACTCAGGGATCCGTAGGTAAAATGTACTAGGGGAAAACTACACATGATGGCACACGAAAATTTGACGACTCGGGACGAGTCTGTAAAAAGGGGAGGGGGTAGTGTTGTGGTTACCAAATTCGCAAACCACCATTCAGGTCCCTTAGGTGAGGTATCTCGGTAAGTACATGTGTAGTTAGGCCCAAACCCGTTGTCTAGTGGGAATAAATGTTATTTATGCATGCTGCGACTCTTCAGGATAGCCGTTTTTCTTTTACTATCTTTAATTTGGACCAACCGCCATTGTTACCACCACCAACCACCGCTTCACCACAACCGCCACGACCTTCACGTCACACCTCGCAACCGTCGCATCGCCACCGTTCTTGCGCCGCCTGTGGGTACCGGTGTTGGACTCGTGCAGGGCGCGCGCCGAACAGCGTGTACAAAATCACGGATTTTGTGCTTCAAAAACGGATCAAAAACGACACACGCCCACTTTTTGCCGTCCAATCGGTGAGCGAGGGGCGAATTGGCCCCGCCCCCAGGGCGTTGGAGGGCGATCGATATATGCAAATTTATGGATCAAAAAGCATTCACGCCCACTTTTTCTCGGGCCAATGGGGAGCGAGGTGAAAGGTCGAAGGGAGGGGGTCAAAGATGAGAGGGCGAAGCTACGGGGCTGATAAAAGCGACCGTGTTCGTCAGTCCAGTGAGTAGTAGAGTCGAGAGGGGACAGAGAGTTAAGACTTCGCGGGCGGTGGAGTTGGCAAGAAGGAGCTGGTCGCCGTCGTGTGCGTTGGAGTCGGAGCGGAGGGGACGGAGCTGTGGAGAGGCGGCGAGGGCAGACGAGGGGTGCTCGCGTCGTGCAGGGAGCTGCACCCCAGGGAGGCCGACAGCGCGACCGGGCCGAGGTGGAGACGCTCGTCGCGGGACAATAAAAATCCTCTATACCCCGAGCATCAGCAACCCCCTCCTGTTTCCCCCCCGCGCTGAGATAGTGCGACCAAGGGGGCCCCTTTCCCACCCCCTACCAGACACTGTCCGCGAGGCCCGCGGAGTTGAGGCACCATCGCCGCTCCGCGTCTCATCACCAGACGGGTAGGCCCGACCCGGTCTCGGCCTCAGGCCCGCCTCATCCTTGAGGGTCTTCTTTTCCTTGGTTTTGGGTATGTGTTGTCGGCGCCGTCTGTGAAGTAAAATTGTATAAGTGTTGCCGTGTGCTCGCGTAATCGGTATTAGATCTGCATTGTCGCATTTGCTTTTTGTGTAAATTGAATTGTGTTTTTCTTTTCTGTGTGCTTTTGGTGGAATTGAATATGTGTGCTTCCCGTGTGTCGCGAATAAATGTGCTTTGTGTTGAACTGTTTCCCGCTTCGCTTCGTCATTTCTTTCATTGAATCCTCATCTTGCTTCACGTAAAGGGTTGGTAGTGGGCTGAATACGCCCGATAATTAATCGAACCGTCGAGGTCGACGATAACACCGCTCGGTTATCCCGATAGTACGGAACGGGTCGCTTAAGTGGCCCGTGTCCGAAGTCGACCTGCGGCGAGGTGCGATCGCCCGGTCTACCCTCCGCGTGGGTACTTAGGTAGGTCGAATTTGGCGAGCAACCCTATCCCACGCGGGGGCTGATTGGCTCGATCGCGGTGAGACCGAAAGGTCCACCCGTGACTGGTTCCCGGCGTTAGTCCGAGAGGGTCACGACTGGATTGTCCGTCCGGTGGGCGACATGCCGCGATTCGAGTTACGTGGCCGTCAGCACGCCGGCGGGCGCGAATCCGCAACAATATGTTCATCGAATGTTCTCAAATCCCTTGGCCATTTTCCCTGATAATTGCTTTCCTGCATTATTTTTATCCACGCAAAGTCAGCGTCACAATAAAAACTTTCAATTACTGATCAACTTGATTTAAAAACAGAAAGAGGTGGGGTTTTACTTGCACCTCTGTGTTCAAAGGTCGATAATAGGCAACACAAAACACTTTCATAACATTTGAAAAAGGTTGTGGCCAATCTTTATGAAAACATTATTATTTGGAGTTTTTAAAACATCAGGAAAACATGATCAGAAAACATTGCATGCTTAAAACGTTTTAAAAACATTTCCAGGTATATTAAGTTAATCTGTAATGTCATGTTTAAAAATATTACCAAACTCATGTTATTCGATAATGGTTTTAATGTTTTAGAAACCCCACGAAATAATGTTTTCACAATGTTTGCCATCATGTATGTATGATATTATAACAACATTGTGTTCGCAGTGAAGCTCTTTGAGGAATCGAACCAATTGCATTTAAATATTTTTCTGTATTCTTATAGGCAGAATGGAAATTGATACACAAAGTGTTTACAGTCTCTGTGGGGCTACACTTAGCCTCACGAATGGTCACATGATCCAGTATGACTTTAAACAAGGAAAGGAGGAAGTCATTTGGCTTGCCGTTGCCGTGTTGCACTCGTGTTTTTAGCAACATGAGTGTTCAGTTAATATTTGCTCAGCTTTAAACACTCTTCTTGATGTTATACTAGAGTCTAAACAAACAGATGTTTATCAGGAAACCCAACTTGTGTATTGGACTATTGAGCATCTCATTCCAAGAACTTTTTAATTTCCCTACTTGCGTATAGCATATTTAGCCCATCCCCCATGCAGCAGAAGACGGGGTTTTTCAATCACTGTCTATCTGGGCTGTCCTTTTATTTTATTTTATTTTATTTTTTTTTTTTTTTTTTTTACATTTGAGCTTTTATTTTGCCATCAAATTTTCAACAAAGCCTTATTATGAGAATGTGGAGAAGACAAATTAATAATTTTGCTAAAATAATTTTCATTATATTGGTATTATTATTATTATTACAATAAGTATATGTGGAAAAATTACACGCCCAGACCGGAATCTAACCCAGGTCTCTGGTGAAAGTATTATTATTATAATTATTATTTTTGTGATTCTTCGACTTTTTTTTGGGCCTTTTGTTTTCTTCTCAGTAACCCCTTAGCCGAGTGACACAATTTTCAGAGTAGGAGCAACCCTCCATGGAGAAAATGTTGATGATAATTGTGATGTCATCGGTCATATGGTATGGCAGCCAACTTGGATTCAACGCAAAAAATTAAAACATATCTCTGAAACCGCTGTTCAGAAAAATTTGAAACATGGCACATCTCATTCTACTTCCAATGGGGAATAAAGGATTGTAAGGATGTCATCATCAGTGAAGTGGTAGACCAGCCATAGATGTTTAAATCAAAATCCTTGTTTACCATTGAGATTCAGTGTGTATGTCCAGACCGTAACATTTTTACCAGTTAAGCTTTTATCTTCAAATCTTCAACAAACCTTTATCATGAGATTGTAGAGAAAATTAATTAATAAAATGTACTTTTTTTTTTTTAATTGTCGTTTTTGTCAAGTTTAGCTCGAGTACAAAGCAGACGTGGACAGGCTTTGAATTTTGCAATGCTTTCTAGTGATTTGATTTGATTTTTTGTCTACATCCCTTAACATGTAACACACCATTTGAGAGATACCTATGAATTAGACCTTCACATCTCACACACACACACACACACACACACACACACACACACACACACACACACACACACACACACACACACACACACACACACACACACTAGAGACTAATATGACATTTAGATGATTGCTTTGTACAAAAGCTGGGTGAAAATGGTGGAGAGAGAATATTATTATCCAGGAGTAAAACCTAAGAGGTTTTAGCATCTGACAATAAGGATCATGCAAGAAGAAAAAACGAATGCTAGGACGTCTGAATGACCATATGCATGGCAAAAAAAATCCAAAAGGCTTCACATTCATTTTCATGGAGTGAGTTTTAACTTCCTGAAAACCATTCCAGTCGCAATTTCTAGACTATGTCGAATAACTGCGAAGTGTCTTCTTGAAAGATTTGGTGCTTACACTCGCTCAACCTTTCAAGTAACACATACTGGGGTTCCTGGTACAAAGGTAGAATGCATGTCCCAGGATGCTTTACTATGCACAGTACCTGAATGAGGAGATGGGAACATAATAGCTGGGATATCTTATTAATTACTTCTTTCTTACTTCCTTTTTTTATTTTTCAAGTAGGAGGGTGTGAGTCGGGGCTGAGATGGTGTGCACTTTTCCTAAGAGCCCCTGCAAAGTTTTTGACATCTGCGAAATTGCCAACGTTGGAATGTTGAGGGGAAAGTCTGGCTACTTCCAGCTATGATGGCAACATTGATCGCCAAACGATTGGGCGGCTCGTGGTTTATAATAATAGTTTGATTAATAGCAGTCCAAAGCATGTCGGATTCAGTGTAAGCTGCAGTGTTCCCCACACAAAGCCCTTTATCCCACTTCATTTTGATTGCATCAGATATCGGTATACACTCACGAACAAAACTGCTTACAATATAAATACCTAGTGGTTGTTTCACTAATCCTGAAAAATGTTCATAAAATGAGATTTCTCTTCTCCAGATGTGACCTGTTTAAATGCCGTGAAACAGTGTGCCGAATTGTGAGTCCATTTCACACTTAGTGTATATCGAACCCTCTCGGGCCTCACCTGCAGCCCCCCACCGGTCCTACAAATAGGCCGGACCGAACAAGTGCGTGCTTTCCACTCCATCTCTGAGAACTAGCCTCCAGAGGTCCCACGGGACACGCGGGCGTTGAAAAGCCTCCGTGGGCCTTTGACAAAGTGTATTTGTGAGTTTTTCTGTATTCTTTAGAGCGGGTCAGTGGGTTCTCAGGCCCACTTGAGCCAAGCGCGATCACAAATTTGGTGTTCAATCGGAAAATGGCGACCCTTTAAAGGTCTGGGAAAAAAGGGTCCCGGGAAATGCATGCTTTTCCTCATGGCACATTGAAGGGCCAGCATGAAGGTGCTGTTGATACAACCGATAGTGAAGATAAAGGCCTGCTTTCACGACAACAAATGCAGTGGTTGTTGTAGATAAATGTTGTATAAGACAAACCCTGTAAGTGTAGGTGACGATGAAAAGAGCCTTGAGAACAAGAAAACTTCACAACTTGGTCGCTGTATCGTGATCCCTTACCGAAACAGGGATGGATAGTTTGGGACCTGGGAGGGCTCTGTTCCATCTTCTGAAAACCACATAAGGAGATAGCAATCAATGACACACACCTGTCAGCTGCAATAGGTTTTTTGCCCAAGTGCTTCACGAACTGGCTGTCCATGACTGACGTTCGACTGAAGGTGCAACAAGAATGTGGAATTTATGGGGAGTAAGTGCTGAAATATATCTGTCCGGGTTCTTCCCAACATCTTTGTTCCTTGTTCCTTTCGCATTTCTTTCTAAAAAAAATTCACAATTCTCTTTATTCATTCTAATTCTTGCTTTTTCTTCTCTTTTATCTTTTACTCTCTATTCGCCTCCTTCATTCTCCATCTCTCTAAGGAGAATGAATTCTTGCAGAAACGTTTCTGTAAGGCACACTTGGCTGCACCTGAATGGTTTTGAGGTTGTCGATTAGCGGCTGAAACCTGAATCCAATCCAGGTTCTTCCTGATGACTCCATATTTGCTCTTTACTTCTTCGGGTTCCTTCTTGGTCTTCCGCTCCGTTGGTTCATGGTTTGGCATTTGCTGTTTCCACATTGTCTGTTTGCATCTGGGCTAAATCACACGCGGAGCACGGGTGCCTCGCGAGTGGCTAAATATTTACTTATCTGTATATACTGTGTATCCAAAATAGCACCACCTTTGGTGGTAGCTGGTATTAAAAATCATACTTATATTTTGGGATGAATAAAATTTCTTTCAAAAATGCCGAAAATTATAAAGTGCATTTCCAAGAATGTCCCGCAGCACAATTCCCATTGAAGGTGGGCCGAGAGGGTAAATCTCTATTATAATACCAAGCTTGCACACTAAAAACTCGGCTCGCCGTCACACGATCCCTATGAAACTGCTGTGGCACTTAGCGGACATGCCGACAATGTTTGGGAAGTCTTGGTGTTCCATAGTACCACTTGCATTTTGCACAATGCGTATTTTTGTCATTCCCCATGTACGGTCTGTCGTCTGCGACCAGCTATGTTGTACTGCTATAGTTACCTTACTACTTGGTGCGTCCCGTGCATGTGCACGGGTATCGCTCGTACTATATATTGTTACGGCCCGGGATTCGGAGCTCGCTACGAGGGGAAGCATTCCAGTTTATCCCAAACACCCGATCATGAGGCCACCAACCACAGTTAACTCTGCGGTCCAACAGGCCGTAGTTCTTACACAGCTGTAGCTGCTTGACTTAGACAAGAGGTATAGCAGGGTTACGCTTTGATGTTTCCGCAATACCTTTTAATTGACACGACAACCTAACTAGAGGCGACACCCACGGCGCCACACCTGGTTATCTGCTGAGCATAACAGATAGGTGCTGCACCGGCTCACAGAGCAAATCAGGTGGGGTACAACTTCCCGTCTTACTATACTGGTACACTGTGTCGGACCAATAAAGGAAAAGACAACTGAGACAGATTGGAAATAACAACAAACAATTATTTATTTACACACACAAAAGCAATCATTTAAAAGCTATTATTTATCAGCAAGAAAGCAAAAGGCACACAAGAGCAAATTTAACCATAACACGGATTTTCTTACACAATCTTACTTACACAAGAGAATTGGCCATCATTCACTCAGGGGAAAAGAAGACAACAAGAACTTAAAAAGAAAAGTGAAGCATGGAGAAAAGAAAAGTAGGATCTTTTCTTTTCTCCCTCACCTCTCACAGCCTGACAGGGCTGCACAAGCCCAAATATATGAGAGAATGGGGAAGATAGATGGAGAAGATGGGCAGTGGTGATGTGGAGCGATAGGATAAGCAACCACGTCCTGAAGGTGCCCAGACCCAGTAGGCGAGTCGTCTCCGGCGTCCCTGATATGCCAGCTGCAAGCAACTCCATTTCTGCTGGGCCCCCCATGTCAAACCTCGTTCTGAGCTTTCCACACTGCCCTCCTCCACACTAGGGGCTCTCTCCCAAGGACGAGGACCAGCTCCGAACTCCTTTTTTTCTCACAGGATCTCACCTTTTTTTCGTCTCCTCTCATGTGCTTCTGTCGTCTTCTTCTTCATAAGTCACTTTTTCCCCATCTTGGCTCATGCAAGCCTCCTTATTGGTGCACATCCAATGGGGGCAGGTCCACAATGTGTCCTGTGGAAAATGCCACGTCATTCTGAGCGTACTTTCAGTGCAGCCTCCTCCCCCTTTCCCTTCACGTACACAAGGCTGCGACAAGAGCCCCTGCTCCCTCCCTGCACATGCAAGCATTCATTGGAAGTCCTCACTGTACCACACCTGCGAGATGTGCTGCACCCCACCATGCACGGGAAAAGTGCCACACCCCATGCCACGAACATGCATGTGAGAATGGACACAGCTCCATGTGGTGAAGGTAATCTCATCGACCCGAAGGATTAACGACCGCAGACGGATTGAACGTGCCCAATTATGCGATGCGCGAATGGAGGGAAAACGGAGAGGGATTCTGCCAGATTGAGGGGTGACCGAACGGCTGCGAGGCTGAAGGTAAGACCGATGGGGTGAAGGAGGGATTTTTCAAAATGATGTTTGAAGGGGAGATAATTTGTTTATTGAGAAAGGAGAGGGGGGAATGGACTGATGGTATGAAGAAGGAATGATTGTTGAGAGGAGCAGAGGCGGAGGGTAAATGGACTGATGGGGTGCGGGAGGGAAGATTGAAAGGAATAGGGTTTGGGGGGGGGGTGGGGGAAGACATCATATCAGGGAAATACAAACTAACCAACGCATGTCCCCCAGATAACCCCTCGACAATGGACCAATGACTATCGACACGGAGACTAATTAAATAACTGATCCTCTGGTCACCTACCTGTCCATGTCTGCTCTCCTCCTGGGGTGTTTCCCAAACCGTAACATTACCCCACACCCCCATTATTTTACTCGTCCTTAGTCTGTTAACTCGTGTATACATATTAGATGTAGTTCCCTCTAATACGATTTACCTCACCTATGCCATGAGTGTGACAATGCACACATGTCCCAGCTTTGAAAATAATGAAAACTAATGCCTTGGGGTTTTTTTTCAACTCTAATACATTCACACGAGAGTTTTAAATGAAATTCTGCACATAAACCCATAAACATTTTTCATAAACTGCTCTCCATAAACATTTTCCCATTTATTTGCATACTTCGCCCTGGGCAACAGGTTGCGATTAAATGGTCCTTTGCTGTTGAAGACAGTACTTAGGGCGAAGAGGAAGTTATGGGGGGGGGGGGGGGGAAGGGGAACAAAACATAACGTAATTGGGACCACGTGGCCGTTTGTCAGTTGCAGTCTTCATGACCCACGTGGCCCATATTGAAAGATATTCTTTGGCCTGGGGGGCATCATCGCAGGTCCATCATCGGGTTAGACTACCCTCCAGCCCCTGGGGAATATTCTGCCCCACTTGCCGCAAAGTTGATGAACTGTCCCACAACAATAAGTGGTTCTTGCTGCAAACATTGAAGAACGAGGCCACACAAAAGGGGTCCTCGGCGCCAATGTCGAAGAACGGCGTAACCGTAACACGACAAGTGGTCTTTGGCCCCAATGTCGAAGAACGGGGCCACAAAACAAGGTGTCCTCGGCGCTGAATCTGGGGAGGCGTGACAAGGGTAACAGAGAACAGGCGGGGAAACAGGCAACATTGCATCGGTGGCTGGCCTCTCAGAGCACACATACCTGAGGGAGGTGGTGGCAGTGCCAGCTGATATGAGAATGGGTTCAGCCCTAACATAACTGCCCCCCCCTTAATTTAATGGGCCTATCCTCGTCATGGACCGTGCCCTCCAGTCTCTATCCCTAGCCCCCTCTTTAAATGATCTTTATGTCTCCTAATTACAATATCTTTCTCTTAGGTTCCCCTCAGTCGGTGCCAAATTCCTAATAATATTCCTCTCATCCCCTAAAGATCCTGTAGGAAGAAAACATGTATCTGTGGGAACCTCAGTGTAAGTTTGAGGTATGCCTGCAGTTTCCACGGCTTTTTCAGGTGGGTGAATCCAGCAGCCAGTGGTTACCCGAGTGGTGGATCATGTGAAGGGTGCGAACACAACACTCCTAACTACTGTATCCATTATCACCTCAACCATTGAACTTTCCCCAGGACTTACAAATATGTCTCTTTAAACTATGTTGTTCTAACAAACCTAATTCACCTGTTGCTTCACGCATTGGTGTTCACACTAGTTCAGGCCTTCCCCTCTGTCTTTCATCCACGCTCCACACAATTTCCTAGCTGGCAGTGTGGCTCTAATGGCAGGTCTGCACAGCTGCGTACTCAAACAATAGCACCCACGGCACGCTAAGGCCACCTCTGAGTTTACCTGCTCCATTCCAAATTATGAGGGGAGCTCTCCCAGCTTTTGGCTCACTGGTAATTGGTGATCCAAGTCCCTTCTCCATGGGTACCTGGGCCCATACACAAATTTAGCATGCCCACCATGTGCTCATGACCTATCCTGGCGAACAGACCCTCGAGCACCCGGGGTGCCTTCTTCAACAATACTCACCCTTTGCGAGCCACACCCCAAGCCGGTCAAAACTCATTGCATACATGCAAAACAAACATTTCAACACACCGCACAAACCGGAGAACAACCTCAATTGTAAATGTAACTAAATCCCCCGAACTAATCTCTTTAGTAGCCCAGGGTTTCCTTTGGCAGGGCTCATGCCCTCGCAATCATTCCTTCCCATCATGCACGCTGCACTCACATTCACTTTCGGGCTGCTGACCCGCATTCATTCCATGCATGCGCATTCACATTTACACATCTCCATTCACATTGAAACCATCTACCTTACTAATTACCATTGACTAACTTGTGCTCACCCCGTCATCCCTTACACTATGCGCGTTCTTTTTAATGCTATGTTCCTAAGCTAGCTACGTCCCCACTACACGTCAATCGTCTCTCACACTGTCTCTAATGCTACCATCTCGTGCTAATCCCCTCTTCAAACTCACGCTACCCCTATGCCCCCATGGAGCAAACTATTTCTAGTGCCCACATGTGTGCATAACTATTCTAATACTACCCCCTTTTAACTTAATCTCGCCGAGTGCTCTTTTGCCTATTGAGGGCCACTTCTTATGCCCTCGCCAGCATAATTATTTTTACACTACTCCCCAATAACTAATCTATCACTCGCTAATGCTCCTTTGCGCTGTTGAGGGTCACTTCTGATGCCTTCACTGGCATATTTATTTTTGCACTACCCCCCTCTAACTAATCTATTACTCGGTAATTCTAATGCTCTTTTACCCAGTGAGGGGGGGGATTGTTCACCCACACACACACACACACACACACACACACACACACACACACACACACACACACACACACACACACACACACACACACACGGGTTCATAAACTCTCTACTCTACTCTATTCTACTGTACCGCACAGAGTCCGTAACTCCCATCTGTACATGAGCAGCACTGTGCTACATGCGGTGGCTCTGTACTGACTGGTCCAATAGGCCATCAACAAATACAGGAGATGTTTGTCCCAGTCATCCTGATGGATGGTGGTGGTGAACAAGCCCAATTGTTGGATCAAGGTCTTGTTGAACCTTTCCACCATCCTGTTAGATTATTGTCTTAAGGGCATTGTCCTGGTTTTCCGAATTTCCAAGAGACTGCACACTTCTTTCAGCAAATGGCTTTTAAAATTTATTCTATGGTCTGTGTGCAGCTCTTCCGGAAGCCCATGCCGACATACAAATCCTTCCATGAAGGCCTGTGCCACTACCTCGGCTTCTAGGTTGGGGAGCGCATAGACCTCCGGCCATTTGGGAAGATACAGTAGAATATGGATAATAAGCATATGCGTAAATGTAAGTGCATATATGTCTGGTGTTGGCTTCATGGCTAGAGTGATGGGCTTCTGATACTAGCGTCCTGAGTTCAAATCCTGCTTGGCTGTTGAATTAATACCAGGTGGGGTTGATTCAGCCTGTCATCCTTCTGAGGTTGGCAAAATGAGAACCAGCTTGCTGCTATCCTGTGTCACAGTGGCGGCCTGCCCAGGATTGTGCCCTATAGCCAAGGAGACTGCTTCGTCAGCATCAATGCTCTGCACAGAGTATGGTCCCAATGGATGAATAGATAAGTGCATATGCAAAAACAAAAAATAACTACTGGACCTGAAGCTTGACTGGGCCCTGGCCTAATGTTGTAACCTAAATTTGGTAACATTATGACTGGTGGGTTTGAAGAGGAAGGTTTTTGAAGGAATTTACACTATTTCCCCAAATATTTACTAGGGCTGCCATTTTGACACACTTCTGGTCATGTGGTTGGTATAACCTCCACAATTTAGCATCATGACCCTGTCCTAATGTTGTAACCTAAATGCATGACCAGCAATTTAACATCCCCACCCTGGCTTAATGTTGTAACCCAAATTTGGTAGCATTCTATCTTGTAGATCAGGAGAATAATTTGGAAGGAATTTGTGTGACCACCATTTTAGCACTCTTCTAGTCACGTGATTGGCATGACCTTCACAATTTAACATCCTGACCCTGGCCTAATGTTGGAATCCAAATTTGGAAGCATTCTGATTGGTGGGTCTGGAGAAGAAGATTTTTGAAGAAATTTAATGAGTCGACCATTTTGACCTACTTAAAGGCACGTGACCAGAATGACCTTTGCAATGTCTATTGCCGGTGAGGAGAGGAATGTTGTTGCCAAATTTCACCTGGATCGGCCCAGCGGTTTGGTCAAAGAAGTCGAAATAGGAGACAGATGGTGCATGATGACAATACCTTCTCTGGAATGTAAATTCAAGAGAAGCAAAAAATGAATTAACGAAATAAAATGACTTTCGAAAAAAAGAGTTGCAGATTCATACAGAATAACCCTTGAGACATCACAAAGTTCAATCGCCCGTAAAATAAACCTTGCAGAAAATCCGCCATTTTGCCTGCTCATCTATGCACATGTCACGTGGTACATCGTTCGCGGTCCACACAAATGTTATAACTTTATAAAAACGTCAGTTTTTGACCAGATTTGCTGTGATTCCCTGCAGAGCACATCACAAAACATCCGAAAATATAGACACAGATCTGGCAGATGCTATTGATAGGCAGTCCCTCTGGGGGAAAGGGTATGAGTTCTTGCAGTGAATGCATCAAATCATATAGCTCAATGAAGCTGGTTCATTCGTTCACTCAATGTAATTCTCCAAACAGTTGAAAACGATAAGTTTAATGGTTTGGAAATTACACATTTTCTTGTGTATGTATGGAGGAGGGAACATAGCCTTGCTTGCTCAAAGTAAATGGGTATATTGGCTTAGTAATATGACTTCTTTATTTCTTTAAATTATCACATGTCACTCCACATTTCGACACTTATTTAGTCTGGATGATATCCGATCCTCAAAGCTGAAATCATATTTCGAAGAAGTATTTTAATTCGTCTGTGAGAGTATATTGTGGAAAAACGTCTCATATAATGCATGAAATCGCTCCAAGCTCATAATTTGAAAACTTATAGTACTTACAAAAGCGATATATACAGCGATTTGTAGCTATGATGAACAGGCATTCGAGTGAATGCATTGAATTGTATAGCTCAATAAAGATCGTTCTGTGTAATGAACATTGCAGAAAATTCACCCTGTCCAGTGTCATGTGGTCCATTGGTTCGAGGTCCACGCAAATGTTTTCGCTTTTTTTTTTAAATGTCCGTTTTTACCAGATTTGCTTAGATTCCCTGAATAGCACCTCGTAAAACCTCTGAAAATACAGGCACAGATCTGGCAGACACAAAGGATAGGCAGTCCCTCTGGGAGACAGGGCACGACGTCTGGCAGTGAACGTATTAAATCATGCAGCTCAATGACCTGGTTAATTTTGTGACGTTCCGAAAGTTTTTGTTCACTCAATATAATTCTCCAAACAGTAGAAAAACATAAGTTTAATGGTTTGGAAATTTCACATTTTCTTGTGTATGTATGGAGGAGGGAACATAGCCTTGCTTGGTCAAAGTAAATAGGTATATTGGCTTGGTTATATGACTTGTTTATTTCTTTAAATTATCAGATGTCACTCCACATTTCGACACTTATTTAGTCCGGATGATATCCGATCCTCAAAGCTGAAATCATATTTCGAAGATGTATTTTAATTCCTTTGTGAGAATATATTGTGGAAAAACGTCTCGTATAATGCAAGAAATCGCTCCAAGCTCCGAATTTGAAAAGTTATAGTACTTACAAAAGTGATATATACAGCGATTTGTAGCTATGATGAACAGGCATTCGAGTGAATGCATTGAATTGTATAGCTCAATAAAGATCGTTCTGTGTAATAAACATTGCAGAAAATTCACCCTGTCCAGTGCCACATGGTCCATCGGTTTGAGGTCCACGCAAATGTTTTCGCTTTTTTAAAAAACGTCCGTTTTTACCAGATTTGCTTAGATTCCCTGAAGAGCACCTTGTGAAACCTCTGAAAATACAGGCACAGATCTGGCAGACACAAAGCATAGGCAGTTCCTCTGGGAGACAGGGCACGACGCCTGGCAGTGAATGTATTAAATCATGCAGCTCAATGACCTGGCTAATTTTGTGACATTCTGAAAGTTTTTGTTCACTCAATATAATTCTCCAAACAGTAGAAAAACATAAGTTTAATGGTTTGGAAATTTCACATTTTCTTGTGTATGTATGGAGGAGGGAACATAGCCTTGCTTGCTTAAAGTAAATAGGTATATTGGCTTGGTTATAAGATTCTTGATTTCCTTAAATTATCAGATTTCACAACAGATTTTGACACTTATTGAGTCTGAACGATATCCGATCCGAAAAAGCGAAATAATATTTCGATGATGTACTTTAATTAGTCCGTGAGAGTACATCGTGGAAAATCGTCTCATATAAAGCATGAATCTCATAAAAATCGCTCCATGCTCCTAATTTGAAACCTTATAGTACTTACAAACGCGATGTACACAACAATTTGTAGCTATGATGAACAAGCATTCAATATGAGTGGGGAAAGCGAAAAATAAACTTTATCATTAAGACATCTTTGCGGCCTGTTCCAAGTCAAGACATAGTTGAGCAGGCCCAAAAACATGGCGGCTTCAGACCCCCGCGAGGTTACGCAGGAAACGCCTACAGACCACAGACAGCGAGGTGGCTGAGGGTCACCTGATGAAGGATATCATGAAATAAGGTCGTTAATTATCTTCAAAATTGGTGTTTTAATTAACCCAACCACCCAATTTTCACTCTTGCACTTCCTTGGAGTTTTCTTAGTGTATGTGCAAAGATTCAGGCAGCTAGGTTTTATGGTTTTGGAGTTATGGAGGAGACACGGAGACACACACATATATATATATATATATATATATATATATATATATATATATATATATATATATATATATATATATATATATATATATATATATATATATACACATACACATACACATACACATACACATACACATACACATACACATACACATACACATACACATACACATACACATACACATACACACACACACTTTTATTAGTATAGAGGATAATATTGAATAGGCAAAGCCCAGAAGCGAACGTAGAATTCTTCTTACATTCGCTTCTGACTTTACATAAAACTTGTTCACAACTGTGTACTTGCCAACAACACCGTGGTACGTGTAAGCGCTGCACAGCTGATGATTTTGACGCAATTTCCGGTTACTTCGGCCTGGATTCGGGATCAGCGATCAAATAATGTAAGTCACGATTTAAAATTATTTTTTGATAATGCGGGAGATATCTTTATTAAAATTAACTTTGAGATAACAATAATTGAATAAATAAATAAATAAACGATCACTTCTGGTCAAGAATAAAAGAAATTAAAAGTTCTGGAAAGAGTTTCAAAATCACTCACGGTAATGTTAAATACAAAATAAACACTTCCTGTCATGAAAAAAATCACTTTCGGAAGTATAAAATTAACTTTGGGAAAAAAATAATTGAATAAATAAATAAACACTTCCGGTCATGATCTCCTGGCATGCATCATTCCTCATGGCAAAAACCCAGAACCAAAACAAAAACGGAAGCAAAATGGTCATAGCCAACGACACGGATTCACAATTGCCAGGGTATTGTGTTGTTTTTGTTGTTTCTTATTCTCTCATGTGCACGCGTTAAGTAATATTCACATGCAAGAAATAAAACCCAATCGTGTTTATACACCGCACAGCGTTTAACAACAACCGGAAGCAAAAGATGATGGCGAACGACACGGATTCCAAATAGCCAGGGGGATTGTGTTGTTGTTGTTTCCTATTCTCTCATGTGCACGCGTTAATTATGAAGCTCACTGCGTTCGATATATATATATATATATATATATATATATATATATATATATATATATATATATATATATATATATATATATATATATATATATATATATATATATATATATATATATATATATATATATATATATATATATATATATATATATATATATCTTCTTCTTCTTTCGGCTGCTCCCGTTCGGGGTCGCCACAGCGGATCATCCATATGATCCGCATAGTGATTTTTGGCACATGTATTACACCGGATGCCCTTCCTGACGCAACCCTGGTCGCCTCTTGCGACACAGGGATATATATATATATATATATATATATATATATATATATATATATATATATATATATATATATATATATATATATATATATATATATATATATATATTGTTGCGGATTCGCGCCCGCCGGCGTGCTGACGGCCACGTAACTCGAATCGCGGCACGTCGCCCACCGGACGGACAATCCAGTCGTGACCCTCTCGGACTAACGCCGGGAACCAGTCACGGGTGGACCTTTCGGTCTCACCGCGATCGAGCCAATCAGCCCCCGCGTGGGATAGGGTTGCTCGCCAAATTCGACCTACCTAAGTACCCACGCGGAGGGTAGACCGGGCGATCGCACCTCGCCGCAGGTCGACTTCGGACACGGGCCACTTAAGCGACCCGTTCCGTACTATCGGGATAACCGAGCGGTGTTATCGTCGACCTCGACGGTTCGATTAATTATCGGGCGTATTCAGCCCACTACCAACCCTTTACGTGAAGCAAGATGAGGATTCAATGAAGGAAATGACGAAGCGAAGCGGGAAACAGTTCGACACAAAGCACATTTATTCGCGACGAACGGAAAGCACACATATTCAATTCCACCAAAAGCACACAGAAAAGGAAAAGAAACACAATGCAATTTACACAAAAAGCAAATGCGACAATGCAGATCTAATACCGATTACACGAGCACACGGCAACACTTATACAATTTTACTTCACAGACGGCGCCGACAACACATACCCAAAACCAAGGAAAGAATACCCTCAAGGATGAGGCGGGCCTGAGGCCGAGACCGGGTCGGGCCTACCCGTCTGGTGATGAGACGCGGAGCGGCGATGGTGCCTCAACTCCGCGGGCCTCGCAGGCAGTGTCTGGTAGGGGGTGGGAAAGGGGCCCCCTTGGTCGCACTATCTCAGCGCGGGGGGGAAACAGGAGGGGGTTGCTGATGCTCGGGGTATAGAGGATTCCTACTCTGCCTCGAGTCCCGCGACGAGCGTCTCCACCTCGGCCAGGTCGCGCTGTCGGCCTCCCTGGGGTGCAGCTCCCTGCACGACGCGAGCACCCCCTCGTCTGCCCTCGCCGCCTCTCCACAGCTCCGTCCCCTCCGCTCCGACTCCAACGCACACGACGACGACCAGCTCCTTCTTGCCAACTCCACCGCCCGCGAAGTCTTAACTCTGTTCCCTCTCGACTCTACTACTCACTCGACTGACGAACACGGTCGCTTTTATCAGCCCCGTGGCTTCGCCCTCTCATCTTTGACCCCCTCCCTTCGACCTTTCACCTCGCTCCCCATTGGCCCGAGAAAAAGTGGGCGTGAATGCTTTTTGATCCATAAATTTGCATATATCGATCGCCCTCCAACGCCCTGGGGGCGGGGCCAATTCGCCCCTCGCTCACCGATTGGACGGCAAAAAGTGGGCGTGTGTCATTTTTGATCCGTTTTTGAAGTGGAAAATCCGTGGTTTTGTACACGCTGTTCGGCGCGCGCCCTGCACGAGTCCAATACCGGTACCCACAAGCGGCGCAAGAACGGTGGCGATGCGACGGTTGCGAGGTGTGACGTGAAGGTCGTGGCGGTTGTTGATGTGGTTGGTGGTGGTAACAATGGCGGTTGGTCCAAAATAAAGATAGTAAAAGAAAAACGGCTATCCTGAAGAGTCGCAGCACGCATAAATGACATGTATTCCCACTAGACAACGGGTTTGGGCCTAACTACACATGTACTTACCGAGATACCTCACCTAAGGGACCTGAATGGTGGTTTGCGAATTTGGTAACCACAACAATATATATACATATATATATATATATATATATATATATATATATATATATATATATATATATATATATATATATATATATATATATATATATATATATATATATATATATATATATATATATATATATATATATATATATATATATATATATATATATATATATATGAGCCTGGTGTTGGCGCAGTGGTTAGGGCAGCGGCTTGGGACCTAAAGGTCCTGAGTTCAAGCCCCGTTGAGCCACTGAATTAATACACCAGGGGGTTGACTCAGCCTGTCATCCTTCCGAGGTCGGCGAAATGAGTACCAGTATACTGGGCCGGTGTATACCCCGGTTAAAATAGGTGTACCATATCCCTGTGTCGTAAGAGGCGACCAGGGTTGCGTCAGGAAGGGCATCCGGCGTAAAACATGTGCCAAATCACTATGCGGATCATATGGATGATCCGCTGTGGCGACCCCGAACGGGAGCAGCCGAAAGAAGAAGAAGATGGTCCCAATGTCCTCTCATATATATATATATATATATATATATATATATATATATATATATATATATATATATATATATATATATATATATATATATTGTGGCCTGTTCTCTGCCCTCTCATCAAGTGCTCTGCTGTACATTTTCTCCAATCAGATTAGTGCAGGCCCATGAAGCCGAGTGTCATTCATCGGTACTTTTATAATCATATAATAAAAGCCATACTTTTAAAAGAGAGTACTCGGTGATGAAGAACATGAGTCGTGCGTAACGAAGCCAATGGAGCAGGCTCTGGAGCAATTTCAGCGATGCTTTACTAATTCCCCCATAAAACCAGTGCACCTAATTTTGACTGTTGCAAACATTCAAGAGCAATAGACAAAAACTGGTAGCGAGAAGCGTAGTAATAAGGGGCTAATGTTTGAATTGTTGGAAATAATCAAGCAGCCTTTCTCTGAGGTCCATCTGGAAACCCTAATCCGCGCACTTAGCCGAAGTCGGGTCGCCAGGGGGCGAGGCCACAGGGGCGGGGGGTGGGGGGGGTCGGTCTTGAGGATCAGGATTGGAGTTGGGCGATCAAGAGTGGGCACAGTAGGTGGGAGATACATGGGTATGCCAGTTGTAATTATGGGAGAGGCTCGAAAAAGTGCACACGTGGGGGTAAATTATAGCTTGTAAATATGTGCACTGCGTGGGGTTTCACGCCCCGCCCCCTCTCTCAACCGATTTTCCCTTTTACTGTGACGTGTTTGGGAGAAAAGACAAATAAGGCGAACACAGGTCACGATAACACGAAATGGTTACCAGTTGCTTTGTAAAAATAAAGTGAGTCCTTGGCATGAACGTGCTGCACATTTTGGACATTTATGTGCAATACCTTGGTAAATGCAATCTCGTCAGGAATTTGTTGGTTGTTGTTGTTTACTAGTACGTGCCCGTACGTGCAAAAAATAAAAATGAAAAAAAAAAGAGGAAGAATTGTGATGTCATAGCACCGTGTCCTGTCATTGGTTTGATAAATAAATGGCCATAACTTGGTAACCACTTGTCCGATTAATATCAAACCTTGAAAAGGCACATACTCGGGTCCCCAGCAATATACCTGGCAAGTTTCAATTCGATCGGACCAGTGGTTGTCGAGAAATAGCAGTCACAGACAGACAGACAGACAGACAGACAGACGGACAGACACACAGAGATTGCTGGAATTATAGATAGATAGATGTTGTTCGTGGATACTCATTACACTGGGATTTCGAATCTCATTCCAGCCTGCGAGTTGCATCATTATTAAGTTGTGTCTGCACCGCTGGTCTGTTAATGCACAACATTGTAATTTGTTCAGGGTGCCGGCGATAACTGGCATTCTCTTCACGAAGGACACCGTGGGATATTTAACATCCACCAACTGATAATGTCGGCAGACGGGACAGGCAGCTTCATGTAGATCCGACGTCGATATACGAGTACAACATGTTATATCAGGACGTTTGGTCCAAACTTTTTGGACATTCTCGTGGTGATGTGGAGAAGAAAACGAGAAATCCTGAAAAAAAGTTGTAATAGCGACAAATATTCAGAAAACTATGATTTTTAGATCCTCGTGGAGGATCTCTTAGTCTTACTCACATTGTTGTTCTTCATCTTCTTCTTGTGGACTTTTTTGTTTCACAGTCTACAGTTTTCGTCGAAACTTCGTGAAACTTGGCATATATATGTAAAAATACCCTGCGCAGACAGCAATCATATCCGATTTTGAAAATTCCTCCGATAAAAAAATGTCAAATGTAAAAAATGTCAAAAAAATGTCTATGACGTCAAAATATCTCCGCTAATGGAAATTGCCTAAAAAATTCACTCTGAAACGAGGCAAGCTTTTTGAATTCTGATTGCGGGAATCGAACAGAGCATTAGCAGAGATGAATTACCGCACATATGACACATCACTATGACGTCATATCAATTTTATGACGTCATTCCTATTTTTTGACATTTTTTGTTTCACAGCCCAGAGTTTTCATCGGATCTTCGTGAAACTTGCCATGTATATGCAGAAAGCCCACGCGCAAGCAGTAACCATCTCCGATTTTGGAAATTCTTCCGAGAAAAAAAGTTGACGTCATGATATCGCCGCTAATGGAAATCGCCTATTCCATTATCTCCGAAACTAGGCAAGCTGTTTGAATTTTGTTTGCGGGAATCAAGCCGGGCATGAGCACAGATAATTTATCGCAAACCTGATACCTCACAATGACGTCATATTCGTTTTTATGACGTCATCATTAAGAAGACGAGGATCTTAGCTCATTTGAGCTTGTTCTCAAGCTGTTTAGATCACTGTATGAACGACCAAATGAATGCTCTTGATACACCATGATTTAATTTCACATCATCAACAATCAACCGCATGAAAGTGAATTCCTTGTGAAATGGATTTTGCCTAAGATGGAATATCTCCGACAAATGGCTAAACATAAACACGATATAAAATAAAATGGAATATTAACCCTGGAACTTTCACAGGGTGTGATTTAAGAGCACATCCCGTGCAGGTTCCAGCGTGCACTGTCTCGGTACGAGTTTGAGAGACCAGCATGAATGAGCTCCGGCCCGAAGGGACTGCAGGGAAATAGCCGCCAGTTGTTTTCTCGGGCCTTGTAATCAGGCCATAAAAACACAACTCTGCTGATTTCATGATTTTGGAAACACAGGTTATAGGGTTCAGTACGATCGGGGTTACCAAGAGAGCTTGCACCGGGACGTTGCATCATGGTGTTGAATGACCACAATTAAGAAAGCACACAGTGTTAATGGAGGCAGATAATGATCGCTATTTATGAGGCCTGGAATTTCGGACATGTTTGACTACAATATCGACTGACTATGCAGAAGCGAAGTTCACCAGGAGGTGCGCGTGAGACACCAGGACACTGTCTGAGGAGTGCGTCTGTGACGTCATAGTGCATTCTCGGTGAGTAAGCGTGTTTTGCGTAATTTTACCTTAAACAAATTTATGAATCCGTGTTTATACGTATACAGGTAGCCTGGATGTATGTATGTTTTTACCATGCGACGTACAACAGTGTTGTTAGCATATAGGATAGCCTGGATGTACGTATGTTTTTACCATGTGAAGTACGACACTGTTGTTGGCTTGTAGGATAGCCTGGATGTATGCATGTTTTTACCGTGTGAAGTACGACACTGTGTTTTTGGCTGGTAGGATAGCATATACCATGTGAATTTCAATACTGCGTTGTGGGCCCGCTAGTGGGATAGCCTCCAGGAATCCACACTCTGCTGTAATTGGGTTTGAATCGCCACCCAATACTGGACTTTCCAAATTAGATAATCCACCCCTGAATGCTCAGTACGCATGTGCAGAAATCCCTAGAAACGGCGGTGCTCAGGGCACGCTGAAGTATATCGTGTATGCAAAATAGATTGTTCCCTAAAATGGCTCACAAAGCTTCTAAAAAAAAAAAGCCAAAAATGTTTGGAAAAGTACCTGAGAGAAAGGGCTGTGCCTCTCTCTCTCCCCTCGCCAAAAGGGGAGCTGCCCATAGTACAAACTCCCTATGATGTGGGCCGGTGGAAGGCCCGAGTTGATGGGCGTGTGCTAACCAAACATCCGGCGGATCGTGACCAGTGAATGGAGTGAATGGAGTGCACGTGCGTGTGCTTGTGGTTGCTCGCTTGTATTATCTGGAGATCTATCAGCCACGGATATTTCATATATTTCCATGAGTCCAATTTGCATCCAGGAACCCAACAATTATGCTTCCCAATTTTGAAATTGCCACTCTTTCTTTTGAAAGGTCAAAATTATGTGAAAAAGACTATTTCAATTACAGATCACTAGCTATGCCAGGTTAAAAGTGTCCCAATTCGTTGAAGTGAGTCACTGAAACTGCAAGCGCAGTACATGCGTGAAAGGTCTCGTTAACATTCATACATAATTTCGAAAGTCCCGTGTTATAAACTGTAATCCTGGCGTTTCGCATGCAGGGTGAGGCATCAATGTATGTGCCATCCAATCGGATGTATGTTCAGCTGGGTGTCCCATCTGTTAGCATTGGTTAAATATCACATTGGTGTCTTTCATGAAGAGGAGGCGAGCTATCGCCAGCACCCTGAGCAAATATCCTTTGAACCAGCCTCAGTGGTGTAATGGTTAGAATGTCCGTTCTGAGGTCGTTGTTTCGAAATTCGTCCAAGTCTGAGCAAAGACTTTAAAAATAGTTTGTGCTGCTTCCTTGCTTGACGCTCAGCATTTAGAGAGTACTAGATGACCTGTGAACCCATTGGGTTCCCGTTGTGTCAGCAGTTGATGAAAAAAAAAATCATTTCTAGAAAAAAAGATAGCTCCAGCGAACTATACCCCTGAGGTTGTTTGCATTGATCAAATACTCCCGGAGAGTACTTGACTGAATCAGGAATTGATTTTTAAATTTTTTTTTGCATTGCCCGATTTGAACGAAACTTGATACTGCACACCGCAGGAGAATGATGAGTAAGGTGGGCCAAAATTTTTTGCACTATCGTGTTCGTTTTGGCTTTATTTTGGGAACATATATACATTCATACATACATACAAGATGAGAGTTTTAGTAATATATATATATATATATATATATATATATATATATATATATATATATATATATATATATATATATATATATATATATATATATATATGTGTCACTAATAACAATACAGGCTATGATAGGCCACATGGCTTCCTCTTTTGTTGAAGTTCCTTTTTGGGAACTCGTATTTAATTTTATTTAATTTAAAACAAAACCTGCAGGCGACACTGCATCAGCGGCACTTCCCTTTCCTTCCACATTCCTGGGAATAATAGAAATGATATTCCCCCTTTCCCATGCGTACATAAGAAATAGATAGCCGTAATCAAAAGCAACCTCTAAGACTTGGCGGTTACAAACTTTGGTTGGTCATTTGTTAACGATTGTAATGCCTTTGTTTTAGCATTTTCTATGTAAGGGGTGGGGGTGGGGGTGGGGTGAGCCCATCAGGCTTTTCTTGCACCAGAGTTAGTTATTTCATATTTCTAAGTAACCCTGCAACGTTACATGTTTCAAGTAATCCTTGTGAATCCTATTAATACCCGAACCCAATCATTCATATATTATAGTACTCGTAGATAATATAGAAAACGCCTTTTTCTTTGGAAAGGATTATTGTAAAACGTTTTCCACCAAACAGGGAGCTATTTGTGGCTTTGTCCATTTGGGTCGTAAGGGTAGGTTAGGCCTGTCAGGGAATCATTTGAAAAAAAATATAACAAAACCCAGAGGGAATGTGGCTGTAGTGTTTACATAAACCTATTCACTCCAGATGGCAAATCACTCAGGAGTGCTTCATGTTACTGAAAATACTTATACGTATACATTGCCCTGCCATAATAAAATGAACACGCCTGATTGTAAACAAACTTAATTTGAACAATCGTTGATACGAACACAATCAAAGGGACAACGTATATTAGTATCGGGTAGCATGTCCTTTTGCATCATACGGTGCTTGAACCCACAAAGGCATCAACTCAATGATATTCTGGATGACAGCCTGATCTCGATTTTGCCAAATGTGGAGTATATTTTGTTTCAGCTCTTGGGTATTACTTGGCAAAGTTTGCCTTTTCTTTAGCTCCCAATCCATATGCTCCCAGACGTGTTTGAGGGCGTTCACCTCGAGATTCTGTGCTGCCTGGACAAGAAGCTGCAGCTCACTACATCTCTTCCAGGAAGAGGTGGTTTGAGATGTATGGCACATGGCATTATGTGTAAATCCATCTTCCTCCAGTAAATGTGCTCCATACTGACAATGAGAACGGCACTCTTGGACGTCGCAAAGTCCACCAAGATTATTACATCATTATACATACTTGCACCAAGTTTGATTAAAAAAAAAATCCCTTCAGTTGTTCTTAAGTATCACATTTTTACTAGACATGACCTCTAACCTTTTTAACCTCTTGATTCCGAAAATCGAATCAGTTCATCGTTGCATCATCATATATACTTACACCAAGTTTGGTGAAAATCCCATCACTGGTTCACAAGTTAGCACGGTAACATAATTTTTACCTACCTGGGCCTCTGACCTTTAACCTTTGACCTCTTGACCCCATAATCTAAACAGTTCATATTTGCATCATTATAAATACTTTTACAAAGTTGGACTTTGATCCTTCAGCCATTCTTAAGTTATCACGGTAATGAAAACATATGACAGATGCAGAGTCAGCCGGATGGACAACCCAAAAACATGTTTCCGGCAACTTCATCAGTGGAGGCATAAAAATGCTTCTGCATATGTAATATGTAGATAAATGTAGACGCACCTGGAACATTCCATGTTTTTGTTCTCTTTGTCTCATTAAAAATAAAAAATCTAATATTGTACAAGCACTGGTATGTCCACACAAAAACAATAAAACATCACAAGCACTAGGACTCATAATCATGTGCTGAGGAATGTATATTTTTGTGCACAAAAATGAGGCTTGCGGAAGAATGAGGTGGCAAAGTATAAAAGGTCAATGCACAAACAGTGTGGCTACAGTGCGATGCAACAAGCAAGGGAATGAAGTAACAATAAAAGAAGAGAGGGAGAGGAGGGAAGGAAACACAGTAACTTGCAAGAAAAAGTTTGGGTTGAAAGGGGGACAAAAGATCATGATAGGGATGGGGGGATGACATGAGTTGGTGGTATATGTCCAACATGAACCCCTGGAGGGAAGAGTGTGATCGACGCATCTCCAGAAGGCAGTTCCACAAACGGTGGCAAAGAGCAACAAAAGAGTGGAAGTGAGCAATGAGGCTGAATGTTTCGGTAAACCAGGAAGGGGATATTAAAAGAATGTGCGTCCTTTGGGAGTTGGGTAGGATGGCCAAGAGAGCAGAGGTAGAACCCTTTTGAAATACCCATTAGAACCCTTTAGAATTACCCGTTGGAACCCTTTAGGCCAAGAGAGCAGACCAGAAGAGAGGCGATAAAACAAGATGGCCGCTAACCCATCTGCGATGAGAGAGCAACAGGCCTTGTGCTTCCATCTCATTGCGCGAGATGTCAATGATGTTGAGAGCATTTGATTCCACAGAATCCAGGAGAGTCGGGTGAAGTGGGCGTGCCATTCCATAGGGTGGAGCAATGCTCCATCAAGCTCCAGACAAAGGCCTTGTAGGCTTTGTTCAGTAACGTCTTACCTATGTACAATAACAAGTTGACAGTCAATTCTATCCATCTGGCATCATTGAATAGCATTCAATCCTATCCATCCTCGGTAAATCCTGCAGTGAGGCAGTTGCGTTCATGTAACTTTCTATGTAGACATGGAAGGCTGCCTCAATTAACTGCAACATTAGGTCCTTCCTTAAGGCAAGCAACAAGTGTGTGCATCCTTGGCAAAGTCAGAAAGCATGATCTTGCAAATGTCATGGCTGAACTCTCCAACCAGTCTCCATCCTCAGAGTCATGGTGGCACTTTATCAAATCTGGCATCAACACAGATGTCTCTGCTGTATTCTCCCACTCTATCTCCTCCCTCACCTTCAATAGCATCACCACAGACTCTCTCCAAGATGAGACAGAATATCTCAACTCGATGTTTGCTCCAAATCTTGTATACAAAAACCGTCCTGATCTGTCCCTATGTTACCCCCTCGTACCCACTGTCGACTGGACTCTGTGTCCTTCTTTCCCAAGGAGGTAGGCGAACTTACATCCAATCTCGATGCTGCATTGGTGATGTGTCCAGATGTTATCAGTTCCCATGTTCTTAAATCTTACTCTGGTGTTGTTTATCCTCAATTTGTGCTCATCAGCTTGTCCTTCTGGGTCGGCCACCTTTCATCCACTTGGAAGTCAGGAAACATCACTTCCATCCACAATGTTGGGAAAATAGATCCTATAAACTAACACACCAGTAAGCCTCCTTCTAATTACGTATAAGCAAAGTCGTGGAATTCGTCATTGAGGCTGACATCAAGTCTTTCCCATTTTCAAACAACCTGATCTCTGACCATCAATTTTGATTCCGTCCCAGTCACTCAATTATGGACATACTGCTGGTCCTCTGTCTCAGGAATGGTTGTAGGCCCCAGATCTCTAAGAAGAGGTCAGAGATATTTTAGGCATTCGACATAGTTTGGCAACTTGCTCTGACTGGCAAGCTCAGTGCCTGTTTCATACAAACTCACCTTCATACCTGGATTTATCACTGCCTTTACTCGCACATTCATCACATTGCAACGGGTATCATTTGAACACTCTCCTCTCCCAGTGGAGGCTGGAGTGTTCATAGTCAGCATCTTGGGCCCAGTCTTGTTCCTCATCTATGATGACCTCTCCAGTACCCTGGAAACCCCCTTCCTTTTTGTAGATGATGACTCATTGTATCATACAATAGCCCCACTCCACTAGTAGACACACAGTAGCTGCATCACTCACTGTTGATCTTGAAATGATCGGAAGTTTGTTCGACAAATGTAACAACTATATATAAGAGGAGCTGTTCGTGTGTGCAAGTTCTACCAATTGGTTGGGCAGTTTGCCTGACTCTGTCCACAATTTCTATATTTTACATTTTCGATCCATTTATAATTACCCTTTAGAACTTTAGAATTTACCGTTTAGAACCCCTTAGAATTACCTGTTGGAACTCTTTATAATTACCCATAAGAACCCTTTAGAATTACCTGTTGGATCCGTTTACAATTACCCATTATAACCCTTTAGAATTACCTGTTGGAACCCATTATAATTACCCGTTGGAACTCTTTGGAATTACCCGTTAGAACCCCCATAGAAATACCCGTTAGAACCCTTTAGTATTACCCATTAGAACCCTTTAGAATTACCTGTTTGAACCGTTTACAATTACCCGTTGGAACTCTTTGGAATTACCCGTTAGAACCCCCATAGAAATACCCGTTAGAACCCTTTAGAATTACACTTTAGAACCCTTTAGAATTACCCGTTGGAACCCTTTACAATTACACTTTAGAACACTTTAGAATTACCCGTTGGAACCCTTTACAATTACACTTTAGAACACTTTAGAATTACCCAGTAGAACCTTTTAGAATTGTCCGTTGGAACCCTTTAGAATTACCCGTTGGAACCCTTTAGAATTACCCGTTGGAACCCTTTAGAATTACCCGTTGGAACCCTTTAGAATTACACTTTATAACCCTTGAGAATTACCCATTGGAACCCTTTAGAATTACACTTTAGAACCCTTTAGAATTACACTTTAGAACACTTTAGAATTACCCAGTAGAACCTTTTAGAATTATCCGTTGAAACCCTTTAGAATTACCCGTTGGAACCCTTTAGAATTACCCGTTGGAACTCTTTGGAATTACCCGTTAGAACCCCCATAGAAATACCCGTTAGAACCCTTTAGAATTACACTTTAGAACCCTTTAGAATTACCCGTTGGAACCCTTTACAATTACACTTTAGAACACTTTAGAATTACCCGTTGGAACCCTTTACAATTACACTTTAGAACACTTTAGAATTATCCAGTAGAACCTTTTAGAATTATCCGTTGGAACCCTTTAGAATTACCCATTGGAACCATTTAGAATTACCCGTTGGAACCCTTTAGAATTACCCGTTGGAACCCTTTAGAATTACACTTTAGAACCCTTTAGAATTACACTTTAGAACACTTTAGAATTACCCAGTAGAACCTTTTAGAATTATCCGTTGAAACCCTTTAGAATTACCCGTTGGAACCCTTGAGAATTACCCGTTGGAACCCTTTAGAATTACACTTTAGAACCCTTTAGAATTACACTTTAGAACCCTTTAGAATTACACTTTTGAATTACCCGTTAGAACCCCCTTAGAATTACCCGTTGGAACCCTTTACAATTACACTTTAGAACACTTTAGAATTACCCAGTAGAACCTTTTAGAATTATCCGTTGGAACCCTTTAGAATTACCCATTGGAACCCTTTAGAATTACCCGTTGGAACCCTTTAGAATTACACTTTATAACCCTTGCGAATTACCCGTTGGAACCCTTTAGAATTACACTTTAGAACCCTTTAGAATTACACTTTAGAACCCTTTAGAATTACACTTTTGAATTACCCGTTAGAACCCCCTTAGAATTACCCGTTGGAACCCTTTACAATTACACTTTAGAACACTTTAGAATTACCCAGTAGAACCTTTTAGAATTATCCGTTGGAACCCTTTAGAATTACCCATTGGAACCCTTTAGAATTACACTTTATAACCCTTGAGAATTACCCGTTGGAACCCTTTAGAATTACACTTTAGAACACTTTAGAATTACCCAGTAGAACCTTTTAGAATTACCCATTGGAACCCTTTAGAATTACCCGTTGGAACCCTTTAGAATTACACTTTATAACCCTTGCGAATTACCCGTTGGAACCCTTTAGAATTACACTTTAGAACCCTTTAGAATTATACTTTAGAACCCTTTAGAATTACACTTTTGAATTACCCGTTAGAACCCCCTTAGAATTACCCGTTGGAACCCTTTACAATAACACTTTAGAATTACCCAGTAGAACCTTTTAGAATAACCCGTTGGAACCCTTTAGAATTACCCATTGGAACCCTTTAGAATTACCCGTTGGAACCCTTTAGAATTACACTTTATAACCCTTGAGAATTACCCGTTGGAACCCTTTAGAATTACACTTTAGAACCCTTTAGAATTACACTTTAGAACCCTTTAGAATTACACTTTTGAATTACCCGTTAGAACCCCCTTAGAATTACCCGTTGGAACCCTTTACAATTACACTTTAGAACACTTTAGAATTACCCAGTAGAACCTTTTAGAATTATCCGTTGGAACCCTTTAGAATTACCCATTGGAACCCTTTAGAATTACCCGTTGGAACCCTTTAGAATTACACTTTATAACCCTTGAGAATTACCTGTTGGAACCCTTTAGAATTACACTTTAGAACACTTTAGAATTACCCAGTAGAACCTTTTAGAATAACCCGTTGGAACCCTTTAGAATTACCCGTTGGAACCCTTTAGAATTACCCGTTGGAACCCTTTAGAATTACCCGTTGGAACGCTTTAGAATTACATTTTATAACCCTTGAGAATTACCCGTTGGAACCCTTTAGAATTACACTTTAGAACCCTTTAGAATTACACTTTAGAACCCTTTATAATTACACTTTTGAATTACCCGTCAGAACCCCCTTAGAATTACCCGTTGGAACCCTTCAGGATTACCTTTTAGAACCTTTGGAATTTACCCTTTGGAACTCTTAAAGGGGAACCCAAACACTCAGATTACCTCGATGCTAATCTATCCCTTGATACCCTACAAAATAGACATGATCTGTCTTTTTCTGATTTTCCCAATTATAAAGGGGTGGTGGTGGTCGTATGGCAGCTTAGCTGCCGGGGTAGCTATCATTTCTTGAAGCGCTACTGTGTCGCTGATGCAGTGCCCCTCTACCAGGACACACACTGGAACTGGTACTCCTTTCGCCGACCTCGGAAGGATGACAGGCTGAGTCAACCCCCTGGTGTATTAATTCAGCGGCTGACAGGGCTTGAACTCAGGACCCTAGGATCCCACGCCACCACCCTAACCACTGCGCCAACACCAGGCTACATAAAAGGGGGTTAAATTTGCGATTGAAAGTCAAAATCTTCTTCTTCTTCAGATTAGTCATGACGTCGCAACCGGATGTAGACCACCATATTCGTACTGTGTACGGGTTACATTGTGGTATGATTTAACTCAAACAGCGAACAATTTTCGATTTTCCACAAATATGCTGAGCCGATGCGTCCTTGGTACTTATATAGTAATACAAACTGATATGGTTTCATTGTATGCCAATGGCTGAACGACCCTAAGTTTGCCAGAAATTGGATGAGGTTTGTCCGAAATACCTGCATGTGGATCGGGCCTACGAAATGTTCGCTTTTGTGCTCGAAACATGTTACAGAATGCATTATGAAACAACAGAGATGGCTAGATCTTGCGGTCATCCGCCACAATTGAGAGCGGATGCCATCCCCACGATTAAGCAGAAGAAACAGCCATCACTCGAAACTAACACCATCTCTACCCAGTTACAAGCCCATGCACACGGGCGATTTCAGTGGTGAATCAAACACCTGTTGCCATTGCCCGGCAATTACCACAAGAGCACCTGAAAATAATTATCTATTACTAGCAGGGTTACCCGGCATTGTCCGGATGGGGCAATGCCGGGTAACACCCAAAACGTCAGCTTCTGCTTGTTTTCCACCATAGTTAGCATACCCCAATCAACGTTCTGTTGATTTAATCCATTGTTCCACCTGTCTGCCAATGCTTTCACCAGCAAGACCAGTTTTACCTTTCCATTCAGAAGTACTCACACCCTTCAAGACCCAAGCCCAATGGATTACTGCTCTCCCCTATGGGCTAGGGGCTCAGCATCACATTTATCAAACCTGAATTCTGAGGAATCTAAAGCTCTTAACATGTTTGGTATCGCCAATGATGAGGCCGAAGCGCAAAGCCTGTTGTCTCACATCACAGACTGTCCGATGGCCTCTTTTTTTTCTTTTTACTGGCCTCTTCTCTCTCTGTTTTTTCAGCTATCCACCTCTCACCATCTCCTCCAGGACACACATTCTTCAAGTAATCATCTCCTGGTTCAACCTTTAAAATGCAGGCTTTCTGCCCACCTTCCCTCTTGTGTTCCTGTTTTCTCCTATTTGTGGAACTACCTTCCCAAGACAGTTCATTCGCTCTTCCTTAGTAGAGTCTCGAGCAAGCAACACACCTCATTTCATCCCTAATCCATAAAAATGTATGTTTTAGAAATCCAGTATTCTGGTATGCAGCCACCCTTCGCTCTGTTTTGCGTACCTTTGACAGATCACACGTGGCTCCGCTCCAGGTAAAATAGTCCATAATTTCTCTGAAATTTCTATGAAAACACATGGCAATTTCCTTGGATTACACATGTTGGTAACAGGAAATATTTGTTTGAATGCTCTCCGGATCCTTTCTCTGGCCCAGGCTCAAGTTCCACTGCACTATATCAGCTTACATTGCCCTATTAAATATTTGCAATCTCAGTCATTAGCTGTACAGTAATTGCAACAGCATTATCTGCTAAAGCATTGTTTACTTGAGTGGAACAATACAATACTTCTTTGCTATGACATCATTTATTGGAATTCTGACATTGCAAGGCATGCTAGCAACTGTGCAGTACAAACTACTCATGTGACATTGGTGAGACTCGTGGGACCAAAATCAAAAGGTTCTGTTGCTAAACAAGGTGGCACATTGCCAAGAACATCAGAGTCAATGTTTGTAACCTATTCATTTGTGACGTACATTGGTTATCAATGGCTTATTATATTGTTTATAATGGAGTTTTAGAAATGCTGGAGGGAAAAGGAACAGACAGAGACAGAGACAGAGACAGAGACAGAGACAGAGACAGAGACAGAGACAGAGACAGAGAGACAGAGACAGAGAGAGAGAGAGAGAGAGAGAGTGAGAGAAGAAGAGAGAGAGAGAGAGAGAGAGAGAGAGAGAGAGAGAGAGAGAGAGAGAGAGAGAGAGAGACAGAGAGAGAGACAGACAGAGACAGAGACAGAGACAGAGACAGAGACAGAGACAGAGACAGAGACAGAGACAGAGACAGAGACAGAGAGAGAGAGAGAGAGAGAGAGAGAGAGAGAGAGAGAGAGAGAGAGAGAGAGAGAGAGAGAGAGAGACAGAGAGAGAGACAGAGACAGAGACAGAGACAGAGACAGAGACAGAGACAGAGACAGAGACAGAGACAGAGACAGAGACAGAGACAGAGACAGAGAGAGAGAGAGAGAGAGAGAGAGAGAGAGAGAGAGAGAGAGAGAGAGAGAGAGAGAGAGAGAGAGAGAGAGAGAGAGAGAGAGAGAGAGAGAGAGAGAGAGAGAGAGAGAGAGAGAGAGAGAGAGAGAGAGAGAGAGAGAGAGAGAGAGAGAGAGAGAGAGAGAGAGAGAGAGAGAGAGAGAGAGAGAGAGAGAGAGAGAGAGAGAGAAGCAGCAGCTGGAGTTCACTTTTCCTCTCCCACTCCCACATGGTTCTGCAAAATCCTACAGAGAGGCAATTAACTTTTCCTTGTCTAAAACTGTGCCAAAAGGCAACTCTTGAAATGACTCCACTTGATATGAGAATATAATTGGAAACCCATGGCCATATTAAGATGCAAAAGCTTTCAGGCAAATCCCTTATGAACTCAACTCCACGGTCGTATATCCGTGGCACGTTCAAAAAGTTATCCGAAGGAGATACTCGCAATAATCCAAGACATGCCCCAAAAAAAATTAAAATGAGGTGAATATATGAATAAAAATACATTTTTATATTTTATCAATTGAATATATATATATATATATATATATATATATATATATATATATATATATATATATATATATATATATATATATATATATATATATATATATATATATATATATATATATGCTTGTGCAATGTGAAATTTTTTTTAAAAACTTTTTGGACTATTGAGAGAATCTCGTGAACAGAACTTTTTGAACCCGTCTCGTACAACAAAGCAAAGCTGTGTGGTGAATTAAAGCGTGACAGTACATATTATATGCAATCGTTACTTGTAGCTTTCGATTTTATAAACAAACTTCAATATCCCAGCTTTTGTCTCTGTGCAACTTATTTTCAGGCTTCATTAGATGATACTCACTGTATGTCCACCAGGGAATATGACTACGGCAGTATGAAATTGGACTTTGAAATGGGGGGTGAGGGATAATGGGGGTTTGGGGGTGATGGGAGTGGGGGTGGTGGGGGTTAGATACAGTCACGACTTCATACGCATCGAGAAGTCTGAAAATTAAAGTTTTCTTTTTGTTATGAATAAGAAACGTCAAACTTTGACACTATAATTTTAGTTTATTATGTGTGGTTTAAGTAATAACAATACTGAGATATATATATATATATATATATATATATATATATATATATATATATATATATATATATATATATATATATATATATATATATATATATATATATATATATATATATATATATATATATATATATATATATATATATATGTATAATGCAATTGTATAAAATACTGTTGCGAATCTGGAAGCCATGAGCACACAACATACAGGTCCTAGAGATCAGTTATATCGGTAAGTACGTGTTGCCAGTTAGGGTCACGTCCCTGGTCTAATGGGTAATTAAATGTTCCTGCGCTGTGGAGTTATTTTAATAGTCAGGTTTTCTTTTCGTTTATTTACACCAACTACAACAACGCCAGCATCGTTTCACATTCATCTCGCTTCTTCCCACCGACGCCATCGCTCACATGCGTGTCAGCACGAACGGGGGCGGAGTTCACGAAGGCCTGACGTCTCTCTCACAAATCCTCGGCCGATCGGGGACGAGGCGGGGAATCAAGGCGCCCGACGCCCCCCCCCCCCGACCAATGATGGAGAGACAACGGAGTTCCCCGGCGAATGAGGTGCGCGGAGGAGTGAGACGCGTACCCCCCGCCCCGACGGGGTGGAGGGGGGAGTAGAAATAAACGGGACAGGCAGTCGAATCTGTCTAGTCTGGTCTTGGTCATCGTCGTCATCTTCTTCCTCCTTCGCCACACGATCGAGCGCTCGACAGACACCATCTCCCACAAGGGTTGGGCGCCATGTCTCTATCGGCGAACGAGCGAGCTTGAGAGACACTATCCCCCGCAAGAACCGCAAGGGTCGCTCACCAGTGCCTGGATTTGGCTCGCCTCCCGCTGGCGCCCGGACCGAGTCAGCTCGAAGACCACACGAGGTGGACAGGTCCAAGACAGACCCTGGTCTTCAGCCCAACTGTCCTCTGGGCTGGAGGTCCGAATAAAGACAATTTCAGTCTGGTTCTTTGGGTGTGTGTGTGTCCGTGGGCCCGTCAGCTAAGTAGTGAATTGTATAAGTGCTTTTTGGCTGTATATACGTGCATATATTAATATTCAGTTTAACTCATCCCTTCTGTGCTCCCCTCATCCCCCCCCCCCCATTGTAAATAAACATCCCCATTAGTGAAACGTTTCAACTCGTTCATGTCTATTCCTCCATTGACTTAGTGTGCTGCGTGTTGGAAAATTAGCCAGGCCGTTGCCGTTGTAACGGGATATTTGGGACCAACGGATCTCAGCGATCAAACCGCTCAGATCACACACGGAACAAGTACGCTAAGCGGCTCGTTCCGTACAGGAGCCGTCGAGGGTGAATTTCCCCGGTAGGTTGGACCACGTTGGTATTTAGGTAAATTGAAATTGGCAATCGACCCTACCCCACGTGGTCTGTCTATTGACGAACTTCGGTCCAATCAGGGTCCCCTACTTTTCCGGAGTTTTCTGAAGAAGTACGATCTAAATTCCGGGTGATCGGTAGAGCCGACTCTGCAGCTCCATCTAGCGGTCGTGCTCGCGGCCGATGCCCGGCCCCGCAACAATACGAGCAGAGGTACCCGCACCTTGTGTGGAAGGAACATAGAACTTAGGAAAAGAGAGCCAGGTACTATGTATAATTGCAATTCATTAATTACATATCATTTTGCAAAACAGGCAATAATGCGATACAAGAAGGCAATACTACACAATAATGATTACTGCAGTGTGTCTGGGTGGACAACATTTCGAGTATGGTTATTAGGTGCCAGAATTGTGAGCTTGGGGATATAGATAAGATGATTTGTAAGACTGTCTACAACCAGGTGGTGCAATAAGATACACGTTTACATGAAAATAATTGGGGTCTTTCTCCCACCCTGAATCCCCTACCCTGCAAGGTTTGAAAATGTTTTCTTGCATCTCCATTTGCCAAGAGGATTCCAACGGAATGCAATATGATGGGGTTACAACTGGTGGGGCTGATTCCATTGATGGACAGATAGACGACAGAAACAGAAATTACAACGATACATATATATATATATATATATATATATATATATATATATATATATATATATATATATATATATATATATATATATATATATATATATATACACGTATACTGTATATACAGACTTTTACCAGAATTCCAATAAAGGTAGTTTTACCAGAAGGGGGTTGTTGGCTGACCTTGAGCGCCCTGCAGAAATGTGGTGGGGACAAATCGCAGAGAGAATAGGTGGGGCGAGGCTGGAGAGGAGACTGTAGAAGACAGAAAGACCACTGACCAACCTGCGGTGATTGAGTGAGATGCCCAAAGACTCAGCCTCATTGCGGGAGATGTCAATGATCTTAAATGCCCTGGTTTCAACAGCGTGAAGCCGAGAAAGGTGGGAGGCAGGAGCACCAGCCCAGAGGGGAGAGCAGTACTCCATCAGGCTGCGGACAAAAGCTTTGTAAATGGTCAGGAGCTCAGGAGGGCCGAGGAAGGACTTTGCACAACGGAGGATTCCCAGTCGGCCACTGGCTTTGGAGGCGAGGTTTGAAATGTGGCTTTCCCAGCAAAGGTCATGGCAAATAGTGAGACCCAGAAGCTTGAAAGAAAGGACTTCTTCCAGAGGATTGTTGAGAAAGTGTATGGGGGGGGGGGTTCTAAACGGTCTTTTTGAAGAGACATAGTGAGAGTGTAAGATTTGTCTTGATTGAAAGACATGTTCCAGGTGTTGGACCAGTTTGTGATTTTATCAAGATCAGCAGTGAGCGAAGAAGCTGCTGCTTGCCGGTCTGAGGGATGACCGATGGTACGGCAGATGGTGGAGTCATCAGCAAAGAGATATAGAGGATTTTCCAGAGAGTCGGAGAGATCATTGATGAAAAACAGAAAAAGAACAGGGCCCAGAACGCTACCTTGAGGAACTCCAGCCTGGACAGGAAGAGGGGATGAAAGAACTCCATTTAGGGCCAAACGGTGACTGCGACAGGAGAGGAAGTCTGCGAGCCATGAGTGGAGATGGCCTTGGATACCATAGGAAGAGAGTTTGGTGAGTAGGGCAGGGTGCCAGACTGTGTCAAAAGCACGTGATATGTCCAGGGATGCGGCTCGGATTTCCTGTCTGGCATTGAGGACCTCCATCCATTGTTGGGAGAGCAGAAGCAGCATATCCAGGGTAGAGTGACCTGGTCCGAAACTAAATTGATGATCGGAAATCAAGCCATTGGAGAAGAGGAAGGATTTAATGTCTGAAGCGATGATGGATTCCATAACCTTGCTGATGATTGGGAGAAGGCTGATTGGTCTGTAATTTTCTGGATCTGGATGCGAGAATTATTTAAAATGATTCTTCACCATTGAGAGATAGGACCAAAAACGATATAGCATGATATTTCAAAAATGTATTGGGCCCGATATGTTCTCATAGATCAGGCATTATGTGGCAGAGGTATGCACTCTACCGAGTGCCCTTCTAGTTTGTACTGCAGCTGGAGTGGCACCATGACTGGTTCAGCGTTTCTGTGTGTAATGTACTCGATAGACAAGGACGAAGGCTCTGAAGTGGGAACAACAGGTTTAATTCGGACACGGGCACAACACAGCATCAGAACATGGGCGAGTCACCTGATGCCCTTAACCATGCTCCGGTGTGCCCATGTATGCATTATCATAAACTACTGAAACATCTCATCTCCCCACCACCCCCCCTCCCCACCCTCCCTTTTTTATCGTTTTTTTTTACAAATAAAGATGCTCAGGAAGCTTACTGACATGAGCTGATCTTCTAAGGGCTAGTGGAGGGCTGTCCTTGTTTGAAACTGCTGTGGGCTTCTCAATAAGGGGTACAGGGTCGGAAAGGAGTTCAGGTACATAGATGGGTGAAAAGCTTTCATGAGGAAACACCTCAAGTTCAAACGCAGACGGTGTTACCATAGGATCATTGATCTGTAAGTTGCGGTACACAGACATTTGGTCGTGATTACGTTTCTGTTGATACTTGTTATTATCGACCTCGACCGTCACGTCCAGGTGCACCAATGACAACGGTGTTGTTAATTCATGACCCATCAGAAGTTTGGCAGGTGAGCGACCGGTGGTTTGATGTAGTCTGGTGCGGTAGTTGAGCAACACACAAACCAGACGAGATTGAATGGAGCCTTCCTTGGCACAGCTGAGACCATTCTTGATGATTTGAACAGCACGTTCAGCTTGACAATTACTGGCAGGTTTGTAGGGGGCAGATGTGTAGTGCTTAATGCCATTCATTTTACAAAAGTTCTGAAGCTCTGAACTCATAAATGACGATCCATTATCTGATACAATGGAGTTTGCAATGAAATGTTGCGCGAACATGGTTCGTAGAGCTTCAATTGTTACAGCACAGGATGAAGATGGCACCACGAGAGCTTCAATCCATTTGGAGTGGACATCAAATACGATAAGGAAAAGCTTCCCTTGAAATGGACCAGCATGGTCGACGTGAAGTCTGGACCATGGCTTTGATGGCCACGACCACATGGCCAATGGAGAGTGTGGCGGTGTCTTGGCAGGGCTTGACAAGTGTAACAATGGCATGCACTGGACTCAATGTCACTGTCCAAACCAGGCCACCAAACGTGGGCTCGAGCAATAGCCTTCATGACGACTATGCCTGGATGAGCATTGTGGAGTTCACTGATAATTTTCCCATGGAATTATCACTCGACTACCCCAAAGCAGGCAGTCTGCATCAATAGAGAGCCCATCCTTCCGGATGAGGTACGGTTTCGCCCCTTCCGGTAGTGATGACCAATCACCTGACATAACACAATGTTTAATTTGCGACAAATCTGGATTTCTTTTGGTAGCACAAGCAATCTGCTTAGTGGTTCCGGGTGCCTCATCGTGATGACGTTAGCCATGAGATGAATGATATCGCCAGATTGAGGAGGTTCTGGGATGGTTACGGGAAGCGGCGAGCGACTTAGTGCGTCAGCACAGTACATTTTCTTACCCGGGTGGTAAACCAATGAATAGTCATAACTGGCAATGGTCAATGCCCAACGTTGTACACGACCTCGTGATGTGGGCAGAATGGCTCTGGTTTCTCCCGGGAGATGTAACAAGGGTTTGTGATTCTACTTGAGCATAGCGACGTTCAGTGTCAGATAGGGTTCGTGATGCATACGCAACAGGCTGGAGATTACCGGTTCCATTTGTTTGCAACAACGCACACCCAATGCCATATGATGAGCTATCACAACTGAGAATAAGTTCCTTGGATGGGTCGTAATGGACAAGTAACGGCGAGAACAGCATTGTTTTGGTGGCATTGAATGCTCCTGTTTGGGCAGCTTCCCATTTCCAGACGATGCCTTTCCTGAGGAGAAGATGCAGAGGCTCGATGGTTGTGCTTAGTTGAGGCAGGAAATTACCAAATATCTCAACATACCCAGGAATGCACGGAGTTCTGAAATGTTTTGTAACATTGGTGCATTCGCAATTGCTTCAACTTTGCTCGGAGAGGGCAAAATGCTTTGACAGGAGATTTGATGACCCAGGTATTCAACTTCACGTGCCATAAAGGTACACTTCTCATGCCTTAGGTGTAACCCAGCTTATGAAAGCCGATTGAGGACTTTGTTTAGGTTCTCAAGGTGTTCATTTTGTGACTTGCCAGTCATTAGTTTGTCGTCCTGGAATACAACTGTCTTTGGTGCAGTTTTCAATCATATCTCCATCTTGCATTGGAAGATTGGTGCAGCAGAGCATATGCCAAATGGGCATCTGTTGTACGTGTAGAGCCTCGATGGGTGTTGATGCATGTATAGGGCTTGGAATCATCATCCAGTTCCATTTGAGCATAGGTGTTGGTCAAGTCATGCTTAGTGAATGTCTGGCCACCCATGAGAGTGCTGAACAGATCCTCTGCTTTGGGCAAAGGGAAGCCATCCAGCTTTGAAGAGCGGTTGATCGTCGTTTTGTAGTCCCCACAATTGCGCACTGTTCCATCTGCTTTGAGTGTTGGAACAATAGGTACTGCCCAGTCAGATTACTCAACTGGTGAGATGATGCCCTCACTCTGCAAGTGGTCAAGCTCACATTCGATCATTGATCGGACCATGTCGGGCACATGTCTAGCCTTCTGGAACAAGGGCTGAGCATCTGCAGAAACGTGAATCCTCACTTTGGGCCCTGCAAAGGATCCAACACCATCGCTGAACAGGCCAGGGTACTTGTTGAGCACGTTATCGTATCTGGCATCAGAGTTGGAGATTCTGTTTCCGTCACTCCAATTAAGTCTGATTTAATTATTCGTAACCAATCTCAGCCGAAGAGGGTTAGTCATTCTCCACGCACTATCAGCAGTGGTAGGACATGAGTGCTGTTTCCATATCCTACAGATACGTTGGCTGAGCCAACTCCAGGAACCACCTCCTTGGTGTATGTTATCAAGTTAGAAGATATAGTCCGGAGTGCAGGAGCCTTTCTCGGAGGGTAGATGGAGGTGAACTTGCTCTCACTCATAATTGATGTGGAAGCGCCGGTATCAACTTCCATCCTCACCGGGATCTTATCGATTGTTCCATCAACTATAATTGCAGCATCAGAACTCTTGATCTGGAAGCGCCGGTATCAACTTCCATCCTCACCGGGATCTTCTCGATTGTTCCATCAACTATAATTGGAGCATCAGAACTCTTGATCTGGAAGCGCCGGTATCAACTTCCATCCTCACCGGGATCTTCTCGATTGTTACATCAACTATAATTGGAGCATCAGAACTCTTTGTTCCAACAGAGAAAACGTCACGAAGTTCCTCACTTGACTCTTGGCTGCAGGCTGTGTTCTGTGACCTATTGTCCACTGCATCAGGGTTTACCCCAATGTGATAAGCAGGAGACAAGTTCTTCGATATGAATTGAGCACAACAACACTTCAAGTGTCCCCACTTACCACAGTTGTCACATGTATAATTCCTGTTCTGACATTGGAAAACTTGATGATAACCACCACAACGCCAACTAGTTACCCAACCTTCCGGGTAGATTCAGAAATGTCAGGAGTTGGAGACGAATTTGGTGACTTGCTAAAATACTTTTGCTTGCAGCCAAAGGTTACCTTGTTAACCAATGGGTCCTGCTGGATAACTTTTGACTTGTTAATGATCACACGCAGGCTTCGGCAGTTTGCACACACAGTGGCTATTTCAATGACTTCAGCCAAATTGGGGTCGGATTCAGTTTGGAGTTTCCACAGAATTGAGTCATCATTGATGCCTTTTATAAAGGAATCACGTAACATCTCCGAGTTTATCTGTAACCTCACAATGTTCGGGGAGTTGGTGTAAATCGGCCACGAACTTGGATGCTGACTGATCATCTTGACAATGGTGGGTATAAAATTTATATATCGAGACGATCTTACCCGGTTTCGGGTGATAATGTCTTTTCTCGAGATTGACGAGCTCTTCATACCACTTGTCAGAAGGTTTGCTGGGGCAAGAAGATCTTTGATGAGGCTGTACATGGGGGCACCACATACGGTCATTAATTCAGCTCGCCACCTTCCAGCATCCTCATCGGTGTTCATTTTGTTTGCCATAAAGTACTGCTTCAGTCGATCGCTGTAGTCTACTCAATCATCCTCCCCTGCATTTTGGATAAACTACTGATACATCACTCGAAAGCAGCTGGGTTCGCCGTGGGAAAATCCCCAGAGCCCAGCACGAAAATGGAAAATTAAGTGGCAGGTGACGCATGAGCATGCTTGGTGTTGGCTTCATTGTTAGGGTGATAGGCTTGGGATCCCAGGATCCTGAGTTCAAATCCCACTCGGCTGTTGAATTAATATCAGGTGGAGTTGACTCTGCAAGTTATCCTTCCGAGGTCAGCAAAGGGAGTGCCAGCTTGCTGGTATCCTGTGTCGGAGTGGCGACCTGTCCAGGATTGTGCCCAATAGCCAAGGAGACTGCTTCGGCAGCACCAACACTGCACAGAGTATGATCCCAATGGATGGATGGACGGACGCATGAGCCACAGTGCATCTCTGTGGTCGGGGGGACTCATGTGAATAGGACGGTGAGTGTAGTGCCCACGTGGGGGTGTGGTTGTGTAACTGCGCACATGGGGGCCCAGGAGCACTAGCCTTTGGGGGATGACATTGTTCGGCCCACATGGGGGTGCCAGTGATGTAGGTACTAAAGCAATGACCATGAGGGAGGGTGAGGATAAATTTAGAGATCTCGAGTGACAATAGGGACAGTGTTAAGTAGAGTCAATGAACATGTAGTGGGGATGTAGAGAGGTATAGAGGGTAGAGTTGAAAGGGAGCGTGCTTAGTATATGGGAAGATGAGGGTGCAAGAGTTAGTTCGGGGAAATTAGTTAGGTGATGCTGTGTAGGTGAATGGAAATGTTTGTTTGTGGTTGAAGAATTATGAGTGTGAGGGCAGGGCAATATCCCAGTATGAGTGTCAGTAACGGAATGCATGGTGTATAGGATTAAATGGGGATAGTGGTCCCACCCAAGGAAACCTGGGGGTTAGTTTAAAGTTAGATAGGGGGATTAGGCAAATTTACATATGGATGTCCTTCTGCGGTTGGTGCTGATTGTGGAAAGTTTCTTCTGTTACTTTTTTGTGGGGTGCAGAAGATAATGGACCGGCTGTGAGTGCAGCTTGTGAATGTAGGTATGGATGAATCAAGCACCCCGGGCGCTGGGAGCTCATCGGCCAGGTGAGGCCTTAGGGGTCCCGTGTACTGATTAATATTGTGGTCACAAGTGTCCTATGAGGCTGGGCTCAGTGCACCAAATGCCATAGCGGGCATCGTCGGGGGAAGAGCTGAGGAGGGCATCCCCCAATTGTGAAGAGAAGCAGGTAAGCTCGGAATTGGTTCCAGCATCTCGGGGGTGCTGACGGTGAGTATGTAAGTGGGCAGACCTGCCAGTGGAGCCACACTGCCCAGCCCCAAAATTGTGTGATGGCACAGAGAGAAAAAAATTGATGGGTGAGGCCCAAATTTGTAAGAGTACCAATGCATGGGCGACGGGAATTCGGGTTTTCAGAACCCCATCGTTTAACGAAGGCCTGTTGTCAGGGTACGATCCCAGGGATAGTTTAATGTGTAATAAAGATGGTAGTGTAGTTCGGATTGATGAAGACCCATTTGCACCATCCACCACTGGGATGATCGCTGGCTGCTGGACTTACCCTCCTGAAAGAAAGAACAATGACTCATGCAGTATTGTTGAATTTCGTGTAATTCTGCCTTTTCCTTTCCAGGGGATTGGGTAGGAATTTGGCCAGAGGGGACAAGACAAAGAGGACAAAACGTCGTGATGAATTGTAAAGGACTAGTTAGTGTAAATAGAAGATGATGGGGGTGCGGATGTGTAGGGCCGACCTCAAGCTCCCTCTACCGTCACCACCACCACCATTGTCTCAGGTATGTGCACATCAGGGACCGGCTGACCAAGTTGCTCAGACCTGGTGCTGGTTCTGATTGCATTGCCTGGGTTTTACCTTTTATTTTCCTGCTGCGGGCTTTTCTCTTTGTTGCCTGCTGTTTCTGTCTGACCTGACCCAGGACCAACAATGGACAACATCTAGCTGCAACAATGGACCACTTACCTTACCGCTTGCTCATGCCCTTCATGGACTACTTGCACAGTGGCCTGTGACCACTCGTTTGCTGCATGTCACCCGCTTAGCACGATGGACCACTTGTTTAGTGGCCCGGGCCCACTCATCCAATGCCTGTTGTCTGCTCACCATCACTGAACCACTTGTTTAGTGGCCTGTGACCACTCACCTCTGCTGTTGGACTACGTCCATGCACCGTGATGGACCACTTGCTCTGTGGCCTATGGTGCCACAGTTGCCTGTTTCGTGGACTGCATCTAATTGCAGCCCTGTGCCATGGCTGCTCCACCACCATCACCTGCTCAAGGGACTGCCACTCACTGCAGCCTCATACCAGGTGACACCGTTCCAGTTATCATGGTGGTTTTATTTTGTTTGAACTACATTCACTGAGCAGCATTGTACCACACTAACGGACTTCCCCCTTTACTGTAGCCTCGTACCAGCTTCATACCAGCCTCTTACCAGCTGCATACCAGCCTCATATCAGCCTCATGCCAGCCTGCTCAAGTTCTTGTGCCACGAATTGCCCCCACAATGAACTGCACAAACACAGCTCGGTGGAGGAAGTGGTTCAGTTCTTGTTGGTAATTGCTTTGATCATTTTTGATTAGAAGGCCACAACGTTTATGGCCTGTTTGCCGGTCACTGGCCTGCCGGTTTGGTTTTGTTTGGTGTGCTGGTGAAGGGCACGAAGAGCATGCAGGTGGCAAGAAGTCAAGAGGTGTCCCCCCTCCAAAATTTTCCTTTTGAATGTCTGTAGGTCCTGGGTCAAAGTCTGTAAGTATTTGATTGATTGTATTTGTACATACTTGATTATGCCCACCGGTTATGTGTTTAGTTTTCTAAAATTTTGGAAATTCCACATTTCAGCTGAGGGTTGTCGTGTGAGTGAGTTAGGTAGCTGGCAATGCAGTTAGGCGGGGCATAGTTTAAATTGTCGCACACATAACCTTGGTAGCCTTAGGGTTTTAAGTAGCGTAGGGGATAATTGACCAAAGCACATGGGGTTGTAAATTTGTTAATTGTTCGAGAAGTTGGTAAATTGTTGTGTAAATTGTTGAGTGGAAAACACGAGACTCAAGGACGAGTCTGAAGAAAGGGGGGCGGGGTGGGGGTCGTGTCGCGCTTTTGAGAAACCGCTATTGCAAATGTGCACTCATGACACGTAGGTCCTTCAGTGTAGTTATTTCTGTAATAAATGTTTAGAATAGTCCCTTATCTTTAGATGGGTCAGTGGGATACAAACTGCGTTGGAACGGGTAGATTAGGAATCGCCCCCTATTTGTCTTTTGCACATGGAAGGTTGTTGCCAAGGCGTTGGCTGCCATTTGATGCGGGCATGTGCTGATCTCTTCCTTACATTCCCTTTCACGTTATCGTTATCTCTCTCTCTCTCTCTCTCTCTCTCTCTCTCTCTCTCTCTCTCTCTCTCTCTCTCTCTCTCTCTCTCTCTCTCTCTCTCTCTCTCTCTCTCTCTCTCTCTCTCTCTCTCTCTCTCTGTCTCTGTCTCTGTCTCTGTCTCTGTCTCTGTCTCTGTCTCTGTCTCTGTCTCTGTCTCTGTCTCTGTCTCTGTCTCTGTCTCTGTCTCTGTCTCTGTCTCTGTCTCTCTCTCTCTCTGTCTCTCTCTCTCTCTGTCTGTCTCTGTCTCTCTCTCTCTCTCTCTGTGTCTCTCTCTCTCTCTCTCTCTGTCTCTCTCTCTCTCTGTCTCTCTCTCTCTCTCTCTGTCTCTCTCTCTCTCTGTCTCTCTCTGTCTCTCTCTCCCTCTCTCTCTCTCTCTCTCTCTCTCTCTCTCTCTCTCTCTCTCTCTCTCTCTCTCTCTCTCTGTCTCTCTCTGTCTCTCTCTCTCTGTCTCTGTCTCTGTCTCGCTCTCTGTCTCTCTCTCTCTCTCTGTCTCTCTCTGTCTCTCTCTATGTCTCTCTCTCTCTCTCTCTCTCTCTCTCTCTCTCTCTCTCTCTCTCTCTCTCTCTCTCTCTCTCTCTCTCTCTCTCTCTCTCTCTCTCTCTCTCTCTCTCTCTCTCTCTCTCTCTCTCTCTCTCTCTCTCTCTCTCTCTCTCTGTTCTCTCTCTCTCTCTCTCTCTCTCTCTCTCTCTCTCTCTCTCTCTCTCTCTCTCTCTCTCTCTCTCTCTCTCTCTCTCTCTCTCTCTCCCTCTCTCTGTCTCTGTCTCTGTCTCTGTCTCTGTCTCTCTCTCTCTCTCTCTCTCTCTCTCTCTCTCTCTCTCTCTCTCTCTCTCAATCTCTCAGTCTCTCTCTCTCTCTCAATCTCTCTCTCTCTCTCTCTCTCTCTCTCTCTCTCTCTCTCTCTCTCTCTCTCTCTCTCTCTCTCTCTCTCTCTCTCTCTCTCTCTCTCTCTCTCTCTCTCTCTCTCTCTCTCTCTCTCTCTCTCTCTCTCTCTCTCTCTCTCTCTCTCTCTCTCTCTCTCTCTCTCTATCTCTATCTCTCTCTCTCTCTTTTCACACAACACACGTTAAGTACATGCACTTTTATTTAAGACAAACTGTAGTTTAACACGATCTCTTCGTACATGCACTTAGGGAAATCAAAACATTAAGTACAGTTACATAACCTCAAACGCCACTGCTCTAAAGGAGATACCTCATCCCGCAACCCTCACCCTTAACCTCATTGTAAGTGTTCGGGATGGCTATCATGCACCTGGGCGATGTTTGGTCGCATTGACCTGAGAGGCATCGGCTCCATTCATTTCCCCCATAATCATTCTTGTGCGCCTTTGGCGCTGAGCACTTCGAACCAGACGAATGCTCGCTCGACTTAAGCGGTGGCAAGTGAGGTCCGACTCTTATGACAGTGGAAGCCCTGACTGAGAGGGCTCGCTGAAGAAATTTGAATGGGTGGGGCTTGGGAGGCGGAAAGCCAATCCACGTGCAGGGCCTGCCCAATAACGCGAACATTCTCAAAGCTTCCAAGCTGGCCTTGTAAAAAAAGCGAACCCAGGGGCATTTGTTCTCTTTCAACGGGTGCGGGGTGCCAGACACTCTTTTTCAATGGGCACCGGACACTCTGTTCCCTGAGGAGCAACGTTGTTTGTTCTGTTCTCTTTCGACGGGCGCTGGACATCCCCTCTTTCTTCGGGGTCAGACACGCTCGCTCTATCCTCTCATTGAACGACTACGTCACTCGCTCTGTGAAGGTCGCGCAACTGGTTCTTGGCACTTTCGCCCCTTTAGTTTTTACCTCATGAACTGTCATCACGAGCAAGGAACCAAGGCTGCGAGGGGTGGATGGAGCCAAGCCGATTAATGGGACCAAAACCAAGCTACACTACAGACACATCTGATAGGATCTCACAGTTTGGCTATCCCCTCACACATCTTTTCTCCACTGCACCTTTCTCAGTTTCCCTTTTCACACACACACACACACACACACACACACACACACACACACACACACACACACACACACACACACACACACACACACACACACACACACACACACACGTCACTTTACTCCATGCACCCTTGACACCTCACAGTCTTTCTTCCCCCTTCTCTCCTTCAGCGTTGAATAGCGAGGACACCTCTGCCCCACCTGGAAGGCAAAGGCCGCAATTCCTCACTCTCCCCCCCCCCTTTTCCCCTCGGTTGTGAATGCTTGGGCCCATGTACTGTGTTTATGGTAGGTAAGACACTTGTTAAGTTTGCTCTTTGTCTCTTTTCTCTTTCTCTAATCTCATTGTTGTGCAAATTGCTTAACCCTCCTTCTTCCCCATGCCATTGAAATCCTTATGTTCCCTTCCCCTCCCTTCTTTTTCCTGCTTCCCACTTGTGTAAATAAACCTGTTCATGTTGAATTTATTTCCGATCTGTCCGTGTCCATCTTTTCCACCATTGGTCTAGCACTGTCCACACGTAGATAGCTTGGGAGGTTGAGATTCCCGACTGGTCGGTTTGCAGAGTTTAACATGTGCTAGCGGTACAGCTTGGCTGTATTCAAGATCACCAGATAAGGTAAGTAGCACATTTGCCAGGGGTGCATTCCCTGGTCGGGGGGCCATTGGACCCTCAGTTAAACGGTTGTTAGACGGACGGACACTGGGACTCGTTGCTCGATTGGTATTCATAGTTACGTCATGGGCATCGATCTTGCATTACAAGTTACAACCCACCGTGGGGTGAAATTATTCATTTTTTGGGGTATATACTGTCAAGGCTCGCATGAGAGCTCACACACAGAAACGCACAACAAGGGGAGCAGGAGAAAAGAGTAGCAGGAGAGGGAAGGAAAAAACAGTGGGCAACATAGACATGAGGAGTTGTGTGGAAGGGAGAGGGATGGTGCGGGGTACACATGGTAAACAAGATGGACCCTACAGGGACTTTCAGGTCCTTACATGACAGCTACTTTCAGGAAGAAAAGCAGATAATTTGAAGGAGGTGGGTTTGGGGTGGATTAGCGGGAGTAGAAAAGATTGTGGTTTTGGATTCGGGAAGATAAGAATTTGTGAACAGCTGTTTTGAAGACCTGGAGGGAAGAGTGGGATTGAAGATAGTGTGGTTGTTTGTTCCAAAGGTGGGAAAAAGAGGACTGAAAGAGTGAAGGTGAGCAGTGATTCTTGATTTTGATAGTTTTGCCAGGACGGCGTTGCTGGTGGACATTGAACACCCTGCGGAAATAGGGGGAGAGGGACACACCCCATACAGAGCAGGGGGGCAAGGCCAGAGAGGAGACGGTAGAAGACATAAAGACCACTGACCTGCCTGCGGTAAGAGTGAGAGCCCCAACGACTCAGCCTCATCACAGGAGATACCAATGATCCTAAATGCCTTGGTTTTCACGGCATGAAGCCGAGAAAGGTGAGAGGCGGGAGCACCAGCCCAGAGGGGAGAGCAGTACTCCATCAGGCTGCAGACAAATGCTTTGTATGTGGTCAGGAGCTCAGGTGTGCCAAGGAAGGACTTTGCACGACGGAGGATGCCCAGTTGGCAACTGGCTTTGGAGGCCAGCTTGGAAATGTGGCTTTCCCAGGAAAGATCATAGCAGATAGTGAGATACAGAAGCTGGAATGAAGAAGGGGTTACAGATGGTCCTTCCGGAGACACATAGTGAGCGTGTGAGATTTGTCATGGTTGAAAGACATGTTCCACGTGTTGGAGGAGCTTGTGATTTTATTTACATCTGCAGAGAGTGAAAAGGCTGCTGCTTGCCAGACTGAGGGATAACAGATGGTACGGCAGAGGGTGAAGTCACCAGCAAGGAGAAATAAAGGATTTTCCAGAGTGTCTGAGAGAGCATTGATGAAAACCAGACAAAGAACAGGGCCCAGAACACTGCCTTGAACTCTAGCCTGAACAGGAAGAGGGAATGAGAGAACTCCATTCAGGGCTACATGGTGACTGTGACAGGAGAGGAAATCTGCGAGCCATGAGTAGACATATCCTTGGATTCCATAGGAGGAGAGTTTAGTGAGCATGGCAGGGTGCCAGACCATATCGAAGGCACACAATATGTCTTGGGAGATGGCTCTGATTTCATGTCTGGCATTGGGGATTTCCATCCATTGTTGGGAGAGCAGAAGCAGCATATCTAGGGTAGAGTGATCTGGTTTGAATTCAAATTGATGATTGGAAATCAAGCCATTGGAGAAGAGGAAGGATTTAAAGTTTTGAAGCGATGAAGGATTCCAGAACCTTGCTGATGATTGTGAGAAGGCTGATTGGTCTGTGGTTGCAGGGATCTGTCTTTGCACCTTTTTTACGCAGAGGGGTCATGTTTTCTGATTTCCAAGCAGATGGCAGATGAGCTTGAGGAAATGAGAGGGCGAATAGAACAGAGAGAGGGTGAGCAAGAGCAGAAGAGCAGGCTTTGAGGACACGTGGGCTGATGCCGTCTGGACCTGTTGCAGAATCTGAGTTGAGGTTTGACAGCAAACTCTCCACCTTGTAAGGAGAAAAGGGCACGGAGTCCAGGAACACTTGGGTGTGACTGGGTAAGGTGGGGACAGAAAGTGATGGGTTTGGGACACAATATTTTGAAGCAAACACAGAGTTTCGGCTTCCGACGTCTCGAGTGTTTGTCTGCATTAAGCTGCAACTCTTTTGTGGATAAAGTAATTTTATTTCATTAACTGCTGTGAGCATCGTGAAGACAGACTTTAAAGTTAAAGGTATCCTTTATGGTATGCAGCGACAGCCTGGCCAACCGTGCCTTATCAACTATTTACTTGGAGTGCTTGCATTAGTGCTTAAAGCACTTACCGAGCACCCACTGTCGATAGCGGTACTACACTACATAATTCTGAGTTAACTGCTCACTCTCTGTGGACGCTTTTGCCATGCCACGTCACCCTGAGCGAGTGGTTCGTGCGCCGTCACCCTGAGCGAGTGGTTCGTGCGCCGTCACCCTGAGCGAGTGATTCGTGCGCCGTCACCCTGAGCGAGTGGTTCGTGCTCCGTCACCCTGAGCGAGTGGTTCGTGCTCCGTCACCCTGAGCGAGTGGTTCGTGCTCCGTCACCCTGAGCGAGTGGTTCGTGCTCCATCACCCTGAGCGAGTGGTTTGTGCGCCGTCACCCTGAGCGAGTGGTTCGTGCGCCGTCACCCTGAGCGAGTGGTTCGTGCGCCGTCACCCTGAGCGAGTGGTTCGTGCTCCGTCACCCTGAGCGAGTGGTTCCTGCTCCGTCACCCTGAGCGAGTGGTTCGTGCTTCGTCACCCTGAGCGAGTGGTTCGTGCTCCGTCACCCTGAGCGAGTGGTTCGTGCTCCGTCACCCTGAGCGAGTGGTTCGTGCGCAGTCACCCTGAGCGAGTGGTTCGTGCGCCGTCACCCTGAGCGAGTGGTTCGTGCGCCGTCACCCTGAGCGAGTGGTTCGTGCGCCATCACCCTGAGCAAGTGGTTAGTGCGCCATCACCCTGAGCGAGTGGTTCGTGCGCCGTCACCCTGAGCGAGTGGTTCGTGCTCCGTCACCCTGAGTGAATGGTTCGTGTTCCGTCACCCTGAGTGAATGGTTCATGCGCCGTCACCCTGAGCGAGTGGTTCGTGCGCCGTCACCCTGAGTGAGTGGTTCTTGCGCCGTCACCCTGAGCGAGTGGTTCGTGCTCCGTCACCCTGAGTGAATGGTTCGTGCTCCGTCACCCTGAGTGAATGGTTCGTGCGCCGTCACCCTGAGCGAGTGGTTCGTGCTCTGACACCCTGAGCGAGTGGTTATCTGAAATAATACACGATTTACGAGCCGTTTGCCGCATTATAGTGTTTTCTACATTACCGAGAAAATATTTTTTTCCACCCGTCCACACGCAACTGTTTTTATAAAGAATAACTGGACGACCCGTAAACCCGTTGCGACAGCAGTTCATGAAAAAAATCAATAAAAAAAAACAAGATGGCTCGAGCAAACTTTTCCACTGCGGTTGTTTGCATTGATCAAATACTGTTACCAATTTGGAAGTTTACTGCACTCAACATACAGGTCCTATAGCTCACTTATATCGATAAGTAAATGTGGATAGATAGCTCCCTTTTCTCTTGTCTAATGGGAATTAAATGTTTGTGCGCTGTGCGTTATTTTAATAGTTAGGATTTTTACACCCCTTATAACAACAACAACACGCCTTCACTTCGCTTCCTCACACTGACGCCATTGTATACATGCGTCCGACCACGTACGTGGGCGGAGTTTCCTCGGCCACCAGGGCTCCGACTCCGCCCCCGAGAGATGGAATGTTCCCCGCGACCAATGAGAGGCGAGATGTCTCAGACATCGACCTTCTCATGAACCCTCGACCAATGGGTGGCGTGAGACGTCTCAAACATCGACTTTCTCATGAACCCTCGACCAATGGGAGGCGAGACGTCTCAGACATCGACTTTGTCATGAACCCTCGACCAATGAGAGGCGAGACGTCTCAAACATCGACTTTCTCACGAACCCTCGACCAATGAGAGGCGAGACGTCTCAGACATCGACCTTCTCACGAACCCTCGACCAATGGGAGGCGTGAGACGTCTTTGACATCGACTTTCTCACGAACCCCGGACCAATGGGAGGCGAGACGTCTCAGACGGCAATCCTCCCCATGACACCCCAGCCCGCAGGAGAAATGCAATATAAGAAATGCCAGGGCTTTGGAAACAGCGTTCGGGTTAGGCGATCGGGTTCGAGGTGCCGGAAATCGACTCGTCTCGTCTGGTCTGGTCTGGTCTGGTCTGGTCTGGTCTGGTCTGGTCTGGTCTGGTCGGCTTGGCAGCGATCGGGTTCGAGGTGCCGGAAATCGACTCGTCTCGTCTCGTCTGGTCTGGTCTGGTCTGGTCTGGTCTGGTCTGGTCTGGTCTGGTCTGGTCTGGTCTGGTCGGCTTGGCAGCGATCGGGTTCGAGGTGCCGGAGATCGATTCCTCTGGTCGGCTTGGCAGTGCTCCGTCGTCTCTCGTCTCGTCCACCTGGCGTCCGACGCTTTTCCTCCGTCCCTGGTGCTTGGAGCAGCGTCGTGTTGCGGGTTCGAGACCCATCGAGCCGGATCGCCGAAGACCACACGAGGTGGACACGTCCAAGTCTAGGCTCTGGTCTCCAGCTCCCTGTCCTCGAGCTGGAGGCAGTGCCGGATGAAGCCTCGGCTGGCCCTAAGGCACATTTTGAAATTTTAGAGAATGGCCTGAAAATTTTAAATTAGATCTCGGGCTCATGGAAATGGACCCCAGACAAAAGATGAACTGATTCAAGAACAAAATATTTCATACAAAAAAAAGACAAATATTTAATGTGAAAAGAAAATAGTTTATTTAATCCCTCTATAAAATTTGCAGTGTATGAATATATGCGTGACAAAACACGTACAGATTTGGCAATTTGCTTTACAGTTTATTAGACCTTAGATTGCAACCTTTCGCGCTTTTACAACTGCAAACTCTTCAATTACGGAACTGAAGTCCAGTTCTCGGAGCAAATCACTTTCAATGCCCAAAAGGGCCAATGCACCAAGATGCTGTTGATGCATGGTAGAACGCTTCACATCTTTGATTCTCTTTAGCTGCGAAAATGAGCGTTCTCCTGAACAATTGGTGGCCATCAGTGATAAGTATTTTCGGAAAGCCACTTCAGTGTTTGGAAAGGCTGCATTAACTCCAGTGATGTGCAGCAGCACAAACATATGCTGTGCACAAACATATCCGAAGGTCAGGTCAGGTTCGATCTGTGACCTGCTACAGGTACCATGTAAACCTGTACTAACCTGTTCCATGGTCGGGTTGTCGGCGACTAAACCGTCTCCCCCACCAGGTTTTCTGGTGAGGAGGGTGTTTGGATATGGACACCCAGCAGGATTAAAAACAAAACCTGTCAAAGGGCGGAGGAGCTCCTTGTGAGCCAACGGCCATCCATATCTAGTGCCCAACTGTGTCTGCGGACGTCCTCCTGCAGTTGGGTTACTTCTTATTAGGAGGTTGGTGGCAGGATTTGCACTCCAGCCACCGTAAAACGCTTCATTCCGCAAAACGCAAAAACGCAAAAAAATCTGAAAACCCACTCCGTGGGAGTACCTCCTGTGCAGCTTCCCTTCGCAGGGCAGCTCACCGGATGATGGGATTGGGGCAAAGCCTTCGGGACCCCCAATCTTTGATAGGAGGGAAACCACGGGGTAACATCCCTGGGTCAGATTGCGGGAGAGTGTGTCGGAGTGGTGCTGAGGTGTCGTCCACCAGACGGCGGTCTCCTTGGGTTAACCTGAGGCGGTCCCTTCGGGTGGGTGCCTGGAATGTCCTATCCCTAAGAGAGGATGATCACCTCAGCTGCGGCTGTATGGACATGTGGCTCGTTTTCCTGACGCTGATCCTGCTCACCAGATTCTCTCAGCGAGGGAGTCTCATGAGTGGAGGAGGCCAGTGGGCCGACCACGTGCCTCATGGTTGCAGCAGGTTGACCATCATCTCAAGGAGATGGGGATGGGCCTGGCATCTGCCTGGGGGATGGCCAGACGGAGGCCCCTGGAGTACCGGCGGAAAGTGGACGCAGCGACGCGCTGTTCTGGCACATGCTCCCATACCTGACCTGACCCTGTTGAGGGGGAACTTGAGGGCAGTTTGTTTTTATATCAGCAAATGAACTGACGGAACTCTGACGCAAAATCAGTATTCAGATCCTTGTGATACACACTGACAAGCCCTGTAATAGCAGTGTTGATACCCTCGTCGGTCATAGAGTCAAACTCTGTCAGAACGCCAAACCGCTGCAGCACTACAGAATACGCCTCTATGCGTTTCTGCAATGCACTTCGCAGTTGGTCAATGATGACATAAAATGTATAACTGGATTTTTGTTGGCCCGTCATCCCTTCTGTGGCATCAGTAGCATTGCCATCATTGTCACGCTTCTTACGCTTGGGCATTCGCCGACTTTCGGATTTGTAAGTGCTGTTGCCACAGCGATCACATGCTTGTTGCTCATGGAAATCAAAATTTTCTCTGCGCGCATGTAAAAACTCATTTAAACTCTTCAGCAGACAAATAGCCGGTGTTAATTCTATTGGTGGCACTTTGCAACAACTTGCTGCAGCAGTTGAAGCGCTGCAAAATATCATTCCAAAGTTCACACATCAGGGCAACTTCTATGGTGCCCATCTTTTCTGCCAAATAATCCGCCTCATTTCGTGTCTCCCTGTTCTGATTTTCATCTGCAGAGATCTCTTCGAAAGCACTCTGGAACTGGCGGTAACCGTGGAACAGAGCTTCAGTGGCATCAGCTCGGGCAGACCACCGGGTATCCGATGGGTGTTTCAGAACAAGGCACCCAGGTTGCTGTTCCGCATGGGTCTGCAGGACACCCCAACGGTGCGTGGATGCCACAAAGAACACATACAGACGCTGCAAAAACCCAAAAAATGAAACCGCTTCAATGCAACAATCCACCGCGGACTCACCAACTAGGTTCATAGAGTGACCTACACAGGGAATGTAATCAACCAAACTGATCTTGTTCTTCAAAATTTGCTGCATACCATTGTACTTGCCCGACATATTACTAGCATTGTCATACATCTGACCGCGGCAATTGTCAAAGTTGATGTCATGGTCCTTCAAGTATTGGCGAAGAGTATCAGCAAGATTCTGACCTGTATGACTAGAGATACTAATGAACGTGAGGAAACGCTCAACAGGCTTGTGATCTGTCATGTTGACGTAGCAGAGGATGATAGTGAGCTGGTCCGTATGGGCAATGTCTGGTGTGGAGTCCACTGAAACTGAGAAATACCGCGACTTCAAAATCTCATCCTTGATGCGACCAAGTACTTGCTTGCCCATCATAGCAATTAATTATTCGCAGATTGTTTTTGACAAATAAGACGTGTGACCGTGACCCCGATTGGCATGGTAATGGATGTGCTGGGACAAAAACGGATCAAACTGGCCAATCAACTCCAAAATGCCCAAGTAATTACCATTGCTGCTGGAGCCAACAATTTCGTTACTACCTCGAAACGACTGACCCCTCTCGTAAAGAAAAGTAATTGTGGCAACACAACGTGTCAACACATTTTTCCAATAGTTGCGCTGCTCCAGCATGTTTTGATGCAATTGCTTATCAACTCGACAGGCATCAGCACTCCGCTGACAAAATGTTAGAACTGATTCTATGTGCCTTCATAGAATTTCATGGTTGGGCCTTGGGCTGATTTCATGGGCCTTCAAGTACTGAGCCGTATTCTTCCAATCAGTAAATGCCGAGCCAGAAAGCTGTGTCGCTCTGTCAGAGGAAAACAGAGTGCATGGAAAACAGAAAACGCAAGCTTTGGCAGGAGAATAAAGCAACCAACCACGATCAGCTACCTCCCCATTTGGCAAAACCCGTTTGAAGGCACTGGCATTAAGAAAGCAATTCACCCCAGAGTATTCGAGCTTCGTTTCTGGATAACTGTCATCCAAGTTCCGAAAATGGTCAGTGCCCAAGCTGATGCACACATGGCTCAGTTTGTCTGTGATGTTACCAAACAACCCGACATCGTTGGGAATTAGTGGAGTCGATAGTGAAGCACCTTCGCCCCTAGTGCCACCATCGTCGGCCGGCCTGTCTTCGACAGGATCAACTGCGGGGGATGTTGAAGGGGAGTCCTTCGTTGAATCTATATCATCATCACCACCAACACCAGCATCTTTCTCCACCACATGGAAAAACGATGTCAATTTATGAGTCTTCTTGAGTAGTTGATCCTCCTTATGCTTCTTTTTCTGCAACTCCTGAGCTCGCTCCCAGCCACTTTTGCATCCTGACCTAACGATGGATTGAATCTGCAAAAAGAAAATCAGATGTACAAGTTTTAAAACCTTTTATTATAAAATACAAACCACATTAAACACTATACAGTGTTTAACTCACCTCCGACCGCGTGTCTCATGGCGACCGTGTCGAGTCGGAGGCGGGGCGGAGAAGATGCCGCTCCCTGCCGATTGGCTAAGGAGGGACGCCATGCCGACGCTAGACTCCGCCCACGTGCGCGCCTGCTGGCTGACGTGTGCACGAAGAATGCCGCGAGCGTCATAGCGTCAGGATGGACGTGAAGATGGCGTTGTTGTTGCGGGAGATGGGGTATTCCAATAACAAATCGCAGCGCATTTACACTTATTCACTCATTAGACCAGGGGGATGAAGCTATCTATAAAACACGTACTTACCGAGATAACTGAGCTAAAGGAACCTGTGTGTTGTATGCGATAGATTTCCAAATTCGTAACAATATTACGAGACCAATAAGAATTGTATGTTTAAAAAAAAAAAAAAAGTTGCCTAAATTTTTGTGGCCCGAATTTTTGGCTGGCCCTATGGCACATGCCTTGTCTGCCTAATAGTTAATCCGGCTCTTGCCTGAGGCCTTCAATAAAGGCCATTGGGGTCCGTTTCTCTGTGTCTGTGGGCCCGTCTATAAGTTCATAGTTTGCTTCTTTCTACCAGAGTCGAGTTCAGGCACCATTCATAGTTTGTTTCTTTCATATGAACATCAAAACAACGTTATAACAGTTCAAAGTTGCACATGGACTTTACGGACTCCCTGTGTGTACATGTGTATGTTTTATGTATATGTACACAGTATATGTACACAGTGGCCTACCAAAATATTCACCCCCTTCTAATAATGTCACATTTAGATGATTTATGAATTACAGAGAAACAATTTTTCCAAATTAAGTTTTTCATTCATAACAGAAGAGATCAAAGGAAACACTCTTATAGTTGAAGGAGGTTACATGTCAGGAATACCTGCAAAAACACATGTTCAAATCAAAATTCACTGGCTGTAAAAGTATTCATCCCCTTATGTAAGTACTTAGTGGAAATGACTGCTATGAGTCTTTTTTGGGGAGATCTCTACCAGCTTTGCACAGTGAGATGGTGAAATCCTTGCCCATTCTTCATGTGAAAATTGCTCTCCAGTGTGGCTTTAGCTTTGTGCTTCGGATCATTGTCCTGCTGAAATGTGAATCTCCTACCCAGTTTCAGATTTAAGGCTGACTCAAGCATGTTTTCATCAAGGATTCTCCTGTACTTTGCACCATCCATTGTTCCTTCTATCGTAACAAGTTTGCCAGTCCCTGCTGATGAAAATCAGCCCCACAACATGATGCTACCATCACCATGTTTGACAGTTGGGATGCTGTTGACTGAGTGAATTGCAGCATTAGGTTTGCACCAGACGTAATGCTTTGAATTTATACCAAAAAGTTCAATTTTTGTCTCGTCTTACCACAAAACGTTTTTCTACATGCCTGCAGTATCATGAAGATGCTTTTTCACAAACTCCATATGGGCTTGTAGATGCATATTTTTCAGTCGTGGCTTCTTTCTTGCCACCTGTTCATCGAGGCCAGCTTTGTGAATGGACTGGGATATTGTTGATTAATGAACACTGACCCCCATCTCGGACATATAGAGCCTTGCAGATCTTTCAGTCATTGTTGGATTTACAGTGACATCCCAAACCAGTTTCCTGCTTGCCCAGCTGCTGAGTTTGAATGGGCGACCTGATCGGGGTCAAGTCTGGGTGGTATGATACATCTTCCACTTCTTAATGATGGATCTCACCGTACTGAAAGGAATAATGAGTGACTTTGAAATCTTCTTATATCCCTTTCCTGAACGGTGCTTCTCCACAACTTTTTGTCTGACTTCTTTGGAAAGCTACTTGGTCTTCATGTTTGCCTTGTTTATCAAGTGTGTTGCACCTTAAAACTCCTTCGATGAGTGTGGGAGCTTAATTTTTGATTTAAACCACTGATTACATACATATGAAACCTATTACACTCATTTTGTAACCTTTTAAAGTTTAAACCTTTCTTGCCCTGACACATGTTGTCGGAGTCGTGATGTGTCCGGGATTGTAAACCTAGTCAACAAACAGTTTTGGAAGAATTGATTATTTGTTCATGAATGAAAATTTATAACTTCCTGTATATACACACAGTTCACTACTGCAGTGTTAAAATAAGTCTAAAATGTGGGTCCATTATGCCACTGACAAAGACAGGAGCACAGTTGTAAAAAAAAAAAGAATATATATATATATATATATATATATATATATATATATATATATATATATATATATATATATATATATACACATACTAGTAGTAAAGCCCGGCGTTGCTCGGGCAACGCCCGGGCTTTCTTGCAAATTTCCTGAATAGCTGTTAGCGGTTAGGGGTTAGTGGTTGGGGTTACGGTTAGCTGTTAGGGTTAGTGTTAGGGTAGCTAACCCTAACACTAACCCAAACCCTAAACCTAACCATAACACCAACCCAAACCCTAACCCTAACCCCAACAGCTTGGCGTAGCGGAGGTAAACAGCGCCCGGGGCAAAGTGGAAATTTGCGTCCCCCATAAGCCTTAAACTTGAGTGGATTTGAATGGAAAATCCCATAAGGGATATCGATTTATCGATTTTTTTTCGAAAATCGGAAGTGTTATGGAAATTTTTTTATAGCCAATGACCTAAGTTGGACCAAAAGCCATAATCATACCGAATTTGAATGGAATCGGTTGGAGTTTGTGAAAATGCATCAAAACGAATTTTGAGGGGCCTCTTAAGGAAGACAATAATATAATTCGTATATGTGCCAAATCTTGTTTCATTTCATGCAGTAACAAAAATCTGATGGTGGAACAAAGAAAGGGGCGTGCCGAAATATATATATATATATATATATATATATATATATATATATATATATATATATATATATATATATATATATATATATATATATAGATATATATAACGTATATATGTATTGTACATATATATATATATTGTTGTGGTTACCAAATTCGCAAACCACCATTCAGGTCCCTTAGGTGAGGTATCTCGGTAAGTGCATGTGTAGTTAGGCCCAAACCCGTTGTCTAGTGGGAATACATGTCATTTATGCGAGCTGCGACTCTTCAGGATAGCCGTTTTTCTTTCACTATCTTTATTTTGGACCAACCGCCATGATCACAACCACAACATCAACCACCGACCACAACCACCGCTTCACAACAACAACAACAACAACAACGCCAACAGCCACGACCTTCACCGTCACACCCGCAACCGTAGCATCGCCACCGTTCTTGCCCCGCTGTGGGTACCGGTGTTGGATTCGTGCAGATTGCGCGTCGAACAGCGTGTACAAAATCACGGATTTTGTGCTTCAAAAACGGATCAAAAACGACACACGCCCACTTTTTGCCGTCCAATCGGTGGGCGAGGGGCGATTTGGCCCCGCCTCCAGGCGCGATCGATATATGCAAATTTGTGGATCAAAAGCCTTCACGCCCACTTGTCCTCGGGCCTATGGGGGGCGAGGTAAAAGGTCAAAGGGAGGGGGTGAAAGGAAAAGCTACGGGGGGGATAAAAGGACGGTGTTCGTCAGTCAGCGGAGGGAGAGGGAGAGGGAGAGGGAGAGGGAGAGGGAGAGGGAGAGGGAGAGGGAGAGGGAGAGGGAGAGGGAGAGGGAGAGGGAGAAGGAGAAGGAGAAGGAGAAGGAGAAGGAGAAGGAGAACGAGAACGGAGGGAGAACGAGAACGGAGGGAGAACGAGAAGGAGTCGGAACGAGAAGGAGTCGGAACGAGAAGGAGTCGGAACGAGAAGGAGTCGGAACGAGAAGGAGTCGGAACAAAAAAAGAACGAGAACGAGAACGAAAAGGAGAACGAGAACGAGAAGGAGTCGGAACGGAGGGGACGAGTGTGGAAGTCTGGAGCCCGAAGCCTGCAGTGGCTGGAGAAGCTGAAGAGAGTCGGACGAGGGGGTGCTCGCGTCGGTGCCAGGAGCTGCACGCCCGAGGGAGGCCGGCAGCGCGACCTGGCCGAGGTGGAGACGCACACCAGGGATAATAAAGATCCTCTATACCCCGAGCATCAGCAACCCCTCCTGTTTCCCCCCGCGCTGAGATAGTGCGACCAAGGGGGCCCCGTTCCCACCCCCTACCAGACACCGTCCACGAGGCCCGCGGGTTGCGGGGCCATCGCCGCTCCGCGTCTCATCACCAGACGGGTAGGCCCGACCCGGTCTCGGCCTCAGGCCTGCCTCATTCTTGGGGGATTTCTTTTCCTTGGTTTTGGGTATGTGTTGTCGGCGCCGTCTGTGAAGTAGAATTGTATAAGTGTTGCCGTGTGCTCGGTAGTCGGTATTAGCTCTGCACTGTGTTTTCACTTTTATATTTGCTTTTGTGTAAATGGAATTGTGTTTTCTTTTTTTTGTGTGCTTTTGGTGGAATTGTATTTGTGTGCTTCCCGTGTGCCGCGAATAAATGTGCTTTATTGTTGAACTGTTCTCCCGCTTCGCTTCGTCTTTTCCCCCATTGAACCCTCATCTTGCTTCACGTAAAGGGTTGGTAGTGGGCTGAGTACGCCCGATAATTAATCGAACCGTCGAGGTCGACGATAACACCGCTCGGTTATTCTGATAGTACGGAACGGGTCGCTTAAGTGGCCCGTGTCCGAAGTCGACCTGCGGCGAGGTGCGATCGCCCGGTCTACCCTCCGCGTGGGTACTTAGGTAGTTCGAATTTGGCGAGCAACCCTATCCCACGCGGGGGCTGATTGGCTCGATCGCGGTGAGACCGAAAGGTCCACCCGTGACTGGTTCCCGGCGTTAGTCCGAGAGGGTCACGACTGGATTGTCCGTCCGGTGGGCGACGTGCCGCGATTCGAGTTACGTGGCCGTCGCACGCCGGCGGGCGCGAAATCCGCAACACTGGTGTCAGGTCGTGCGATACAAATTCATCGCCCTCCTCGCGGCACTGGTATCGGAGAACAGGAAAACGGGCTCTCCTGTCTCCGGCTAAATTTACGGGAATCGGTCCAGGGGTGAGAGAAGCGACCCCGATTCCCTCCAAATTACGAGCGAGCAAATTAACCCTTCACGAGAAGCAAGATGGCGTCTCAAGGCGAGCGGGAGCCGGGGGTATTAGAAATGTATATGTGTAATAATGTAGAGTCCATGGTCCAGGATGGAATCCCCGAGCAGGAAATGTTGATTGTGCAGGAACACGGACTCGCCCAACTGAACCCAGGGCCCGAGGTGGGTGCGGCAGCGGCCGCGGTGTATGACACCTCCCCCCCCTCTCCACCAAGACCCTTCCCCAACCCTTGCCGAAACGGCTCAGCTGAGTGCATCCAACATGGCCCAGCTATGCGCCATGCTGGCGGCAATGAACAAACAAATGAATGAAGTGAAAACGACGATGGATACAAATACAAACGAAATGAAAGGCATGAACGAAAAGATGGATACAAATACAAATGAAGTGAAAACGACGATGGATGCGAATACACAGCAAATGAGGGAAGAGATGAAAAAGTTCCGGGGTGAGACGCAGAACATGGGCCGATGCCTGCAGGCGGGCATGAAGGCCGTGACAACGGAAATAATAGGTGAGACAAGGGAGGTAAAGGGTGAAGAGTTGGGAGAGACACGGGAGATAGAAAAAATAGAGGAAAGACTACACGAGGAAGACGGGGTAAGTGACGCGCACACACACACGGAGGTAGTGGAGGATAATGGAGGTGAGCTCGCGGAGCGTGCAGGGACCCGGTGCGAGCACCTGGATGGCCTCCTCCAGGAACGAGGGGAGGGAGTATGCCCCCTTGAGGTGAGTCACGACCAGGTGAGTTCGGTCGTGCTTTGCGAGGTTGAGAGGAGGAGTGCTGTGGACGGGTGCACGGAGAGCTTGGGGGGTATAGAGGCCCCGGAGACCCTTGTGGGGACACGAATCCCCAGTGTGGTTGTCCCTGTGTGTGTGGTGCAAGGTGTGAGTGCGGCACCGTGTGTGGAAGCGACCCCGTGTGTGGAAGCGACCCCGTGTGTGAGTGGTGTGGTGGCGATGGTGCCAGAGTGCGTGCTTCCCAGCACGCCGGGTGTGGATGGGGCACCGTGTGTGAGTGAGGCCGTGTGTGTGAGTGAAACGGCCAGTATGAGTGAGGCACCACGTGTGAGTGGTGTGGTGGCGATGGTGCCGGAGTACGTGCTTCCCAGCACGCCGTGTGTGGATGAGGCACGGAGTGTGAGTGAGGCACCGCGGGTTAGTGCCCCCGCGTGTGTGGGTGAGGCACCGTGTGTGGAAGAGACCGCGTGTGTGAGTGTCGCCGTGTGTATGAGTGAGGTACCGCGGGTGAGTGCCCCCGCGTGTGTGGATGAGGCACGGAGTGTGAGTGAGGCACCGCGGGTTAGTGCCCCCGCGTGTGTGAGTGAGGCACGGTGTGTGGATGAGGCACCGCGGGTGAGTGTCCCCGCATGCGTGAGTGAACGGCCGTGTGCAAGGTCGCTGTGTGCCAGGGAGACCGTGTGTGTGAGAGAGCGGTATGAGAGGGAGATGTCGGTTGGCATGCGGGAGCACGCAGCCGCGTCTCCCGGTGTGAATGTGATGGTGTGGACTGTGTGCGTCGTAACACGCAGGTGTGCGTGGGTTGAATGGAGGCGACGACGGAGACATGGGAGGAACGAAAGCCGAGTAGCGGCTGTAGTTGTTTCGGGGACCGTGCCGGGTTCACCCAGCAGTGAGCACGCGGTCCGTGCTGTGCAACGCACGAGACCACCACGTGCTCGCTTGCGAGAGTGAAGTCCCGGTCCGGAAACGCACGCGGTGGATTTGCCGATCCCGCGGACGGACAAAGTTTAGGCAGGTAAATGGATTTGGACCGGACGGGTTCTCCACGCGATCGTGTGTGTTAAGCTCCAACGGGCAAAGCAAATGTGTTCGCGTGGGGAACCCCTCGAGACGTGCGGCTTGTGTTTTTTTTTATGCGCACGGTGACGTCATGGCTGCACGTGGGGTTGGAATCCGGCAGGAGGGGTATCTCTGCCGGATGGTAGCGTCCAAGGAGGGACGAGGAACACGTGCAGCTGCATGACGTCACGGGCAGGTGTAAAGTGCGCGAGCTCTGAGTTGCCGCGCAGGTGCTGCGCATGAAAAAAAAAAAAAAAAAAAAACAAGCCTCACTTTCGGGTGCAAAGGATTCCTGGGCAAAGGGTGGAAGACCCCCTTGACCCAGGGGCACAGGATGGAAACTAGTTAGGGGGAAGGGTTAGCTTAGCTAGACCGACTTCATGGGGCAGGGGTAAGTCCTCATGGAGTCCGTGGAATGGATTAGTTAGAGGGATTGTAGCCAGATTTAGGTTGGGAAATAAAATGATTGATTTGGAGACCGTGACAGACTTGTGAGTGTGTAGAGGGGACGTAGTTTAGCTACGTAGTGTTAAAAGGAACGTGCTGTAGTATAAGGGACGACGTGGGAGCACGAGTTAGTTAGGGGAGGTAGTTAGAAGGATGGCAGAGTTCAGCGGTGAGTGTGTTGAAGAGTTGTGAGGCGAGTACGTGTACATGTTGAGTGAGTGAGGCCAGCGGGTCTGTGTGAGTGGAGCGAATGGGGAATGCATGGTGCGTTGAGTGATTGGGGGAGGAGTGACCCCCACCCAAGGGACCGCGGGGTCAGTGTAGAGTGAGTTAGCTGGGTTAGTCAAATTGAAAAATGGAGGTCGTTTTGTTGTTGGTGGGAAAGTAGGCTCGAGACCCATTTGGAGGGGTGCAGGAGCCCTGTTGACGGGCTTGGGAGCGTGGCTGCGAAAGGTGAGTATCGCTGAGTGGGTACCCCGGGCACCAGGCTAGTCGGCCGTGGTAGGCCAAGGGCCCATGGGGGGCCGGGATAGAGTAGTGGGCACGGGTGCGCCTGCTTGGTGCGGGGGCCCGGGGCGCCATTAGCCGCGTGGGCAGTGTTGTGGGCACGGGTGACCCTCGGAAAGGGGCCAGGGAGGCCGGCCTGCCACGTGTGCGTTTCAGGGGAGGTGCCATGGGGGGCACTCCCCGGTGTTAGGGAGCTGGTAGGCTCGGAGGCAGTGTAGTGCCCGGGGGTGCCATAGCGGGAGAATCGGCAGAGGGTCGTGCCTGCCAAAGGGAGCCACGTGTCCCAGCCAGGAGACCGTGTGAGGGCACGGAGAGAAAATTGGGGGGGCGAGGCCCGAAATTGTAAGGACACCAACACAGGCGACGGGAATCTGGGTTGTTAGAACCAATAGTTTAAGCGAGAGGCGCTTGTTGAAAGCCCCGGGGTAGTTTAACAGTTAAATGGATAGGGTAGATTAGGAGATGTACCCCTCCGCACCATCCATCCCCTCGCTCTCGTTGTGGGCCGCTGGACCCACTTTGGGTTAGATCGCCCAAGTCTGGGGAGGCCATTCTGAGGCTTTGTTGGGCCTCGACACAGGACGTTAGCTCTCCCTTATTCCCCTCCGGGAAGGGAACGTAGGGGTTGGGAGTAGGCTAGGTGACAGGATAGGTTAGCCGAACAAGGACAATAAAGGGGGTTAGGGGACGATTTATAGTGGGGAAGTAAAAGTAAAAAAAAAAAAAAAAAATAAGTTGGGGCTAAATTGGGGTTTGACAAATTAAGGGAGTGGGTATGTACAGTGACAGGCAAAGGCGATAGGTGGGAGGGAGACAGGTAGGTAGGTCCGAGCCCGCCTTCCAAGTGGCCAGCACCACCGCACTCCCTCCACCAACTTCCACTGACGGCAAAAGCTGGCCAGCTTCGTCTGCAGCTGCTGTGCTGCAAGGCCTGTGCCGGCCCACTTCATCTGCCGGCTGGCTGTTTTGCTGCAAGGCCTGTGCCGGCCACTTCATCTACAGCTGTGGTACTTCAAGGCCTGTGCCGGCCAGTTCATCTGCCGGCTGTGTTTGCCTGCAGCGGCCTTCTTCTTCTGCGGGCTGTGTTTGCCTGCTGCCTTTGCCATGCCCACGTTCACCAGCCCCGTTCAATTTTTGCTTTGCCCCCCCTGTTCATTTCCATGTACGCCAGGATCCGCAAGGCAACAGTTTGCAAGCTGCAAGAACTGCCCTGTTGGCAGCTACAACACGGGCCTGCAGTGGCGGCCCGTGCACCGTGTTTGCGTTCATGCATCCATTCGTTGTGCTCATTGCGTGTGCCACTTGAGCTGGCACGGAGACTGCGTTGTGCAGCCCAAGCACCGTTGTGGTTCACTGAGTTCAGTTCAAAAGGGAAGGCCTTGGACTGCGTGTGAGCAGCCAGCCACGTTCCCTGTCACCTGCATTGTTTGAGCCAGAGACTGCATGCGGGCAGCCTGGCTCCCTGCTAACTGCTTTCTTTTGCAGAGTTCAATGATCCTGGGCCATGGTTTAGTGTAAAATTTGTAAGTTAAGGTTAAGATGTACTGTACATATGAGTGCGCCCCCGGCATGTATGTCTTAGCGCCGGCAATTTTATTTAAGTCGTCCGTGTGAGTGAGTTTGTTTAGATAGTTACGCAGCCCTTAGGTTATTTATTTTGGGGACACGAATACCATGAATGTCGCACTCAGGGATCCGTAGGTAAAATGTACTAGGGGAAAACTACACATGATGGCACACGAAAATTTGACGACTCGGGACGAGTCTGTAAAAAGGGAAGGGGGTAGTGTTGTGGTTACCAAATTCGCAAACCACCATTCAGGTCCCTTAGGTGAGGTATCTCGGTAAGTGCATGTGTAGTTAGGCCCAAACCCGTTGTCTAGTGGGAATACATGTCATTTATGCGAGCTGCGACTCTTCAGGATAGCCGTTTTTCTTTCACTATCTTTATTTTGGACCAACCGCCATGATCACAACCACAACATCAACCACCGACCACAACCACCGCTTCACCACAACCGCCACGACCTTCACGTCACACCCCGCAACCGTAGCATCGCCACCGTTCTTGCCCCGCTGTGGGTACCGGTGTTGGATTCGTGCAGAGTGCGCGTCGAACAGCGTGTACAAAATCACGGATTTTGTGCTTCAAAAACGGATCAAAAACGACACACGCCCACTTTTTGCCGTCCAATCGGTGGGCGAGGGGCGATTTGGCCCCGCCTCCAGAACGATCGATATATGCAAATTTGTGGATCAAAAAGCCTTCACGCCCACTTTTTCTCGGGCCAATGGGGAGCGAGGTGAAAGGTCAAAGGGAGGGGGTCAAAGGCAAAGCTACGGGGGGGATAAAAGGACGGTGTTCGTCAGTCAGCGGAGGGAGAAGGATAACGAGAACGGAGGGAGAACGAGAACGAGAAGGAGTCGGAACGAGAAGGAGTCGGAACAAAAAGGAGAACGAGAACGAAAGGAGAACGAGAACGAAAAGGAGAACGAGAACGAGAAGGAGTCGGAACGGAGGGGACGAGTGTGGAAGTCTGGAGCCCGAAGCCTGCAGTGGCTGGAGAAGCTGAAGAGAGTCGGATGAGGGGGTGCTCGCGTCGGTGCCAGGAGCTGCACGCCCGAGGGAGGCCGGCAGCGCGACCTGGCCGAGGTGGAGACGCACACCAGGGATAATAAAGATCCTCTATACCCCGAGCATCAGCAACCCCCTCCTGTTTCCCCCCCCCGCGCTGAGATAGTGCGACCAAGGGGGCCCCGTTCCCACCCCCTACCAGACACCGTCCACGAGGCCCGCGGGTTGCGGGGCCATCGCCGCTGCCATTTTGCGGCTCATCACCAGACGGGTAGGCCCGACCCGGTCTCGGCCTCAGGCCCGTCTGCCCCCTTATCGTTGAGGGTGGCCCCTTTTCCTTGGTTTTGGGTATGTGTTGTCGGCGCCGTCTGTGAAGTAGAATTGTATAAGTGTTGCCGTGTGCTCGCGTAGTCGGTATTAGCTCTGCACTGTGTTTTCACTTTTATATTTGCTTTTTGTGTAAATGGAATTGTGTTTTCTTTTTTTTTGTGTGCTTTTGGTGGAATTGTATTTGTGTGCTTCCCGTGTGCCGCGAATAAATGTGCTTTATTGTTGAACTGTTCTCCCGCTTCGCTTCGTCTTTTCCCCCATTGAACCCTCATCTTGCTTCACGTAAAGGGTTGGTAGTGGGCTGAGTACGCCCGATAATTAATCGAACCGTCGAGGTCGACGATAACACCGCTCGGTTATTCTGATAGTACGGAACGGGTCGCTTAAGTGGCCCGTGTCCGAAGTCGACCTGCGGCGAGGTGCGATCGCCCGGTCTACCCTCCGCGTGGGTACTTAGGTAGTTCGAATTTGGCGAGCAACCCTATCCCACGCGGGGGCTGATTGGCTCGATCGCGGTGAGACCGAAAGGTCCACCCGTGACTAGTTCCCGGCGTTAGTCCGAGAGGGTCACGACGGGATTGTCCGTCCGGTGGGCGACGTGCCGCGATTCGAGTTACGTGGCCGCTCGCACGCCGGCGGGCGCGAAATCGCAACAATATATATATATATATATATATATATATATATATATATATATATATATATATATATATATATATATATATATATATATATATATATATATGTATTGTACATACACGCACAATTTAATAATCAATGATTTGTCAATGCGATGCATCTTAGGTTCACACATGACATTCAAACACCTGAGTGGGTGAATTTGTTTTTGGGGAGGACCTGCTGCCTGCACATTTGGAGAAACCAAGCAGTTACAACCTGGATTATCTGAGAAGAGCAGACAACTTGTTTCCAGCAGTTAAAGCAGGAATTTGTTATTGGAATTTGTTCTGGGGTAATTTGCTTTCTCCTATGAAGACACTGTGGGGTGGGGGAGGGGATAATTTAAGACAAATAATGCCAGCAGACAGGTCCCTCACTCAAGATCTAACTGAGGGATGGCAAGATGTTATACCCATTGATGTTATACCCAGCCTGCGATGCACCAATGTGACAGTTTATAGTTGGGTCATGAAACAAACAAAAACGAGACAGCCAAACGGAAGGTGCTGGCATATCGCGGAGAGGTACACACTCTCACCTGAGTTTGAATCTAGATCCAGCAAGGAGATGTCATTCCAGTGTTTCACAGGCAAAGCGAGGCATCAGTGTGCATGCCCTCCCTCCCTCGGACCCTTGCACCATTCTGTTGTATACACACAGGCATACATACATGTATTGGTTCGATTTAAATCCAAAGAAGGTAGTTCACATGAAACGTGAACTACCTGGTCATTTTGTTTATATGCAGTAGTGCAGATGCTGCTGCTCAGACAGGAACTTCACTCTGAAATAGCAAGTAGTCTAGTCTAATCTTGTGTCATGGAACCTTCAAGAAGACCAGACCACTGGCTACCGACAGTCCAGGCAGGAATTTGTAATTTGCTCCGGGGTGCCGACTATATCTCAACTCCTATTCTCCAAAGATACCGTGGGATTTTTAACATCCACAAACTTATGCCAGCAGAAGGGTAATGTCCATCGGAGGGAGGCCATGCACATTGATACCTCGCTTTGCTTGTGAAACACTGGGATAACATTTCCTTGCTGGATCTAGATTCAAACCCAGGCAAGACAGCTCAGAGGTGGGTATGCAAACCCCTCAGCTACTCTGCCAGCCATATATATATATATATATATATATATATATATATATATATATATATATATATATATATATATATATATATATATATATATATATATATATATATATATATATATATATATATATATATATATATATATATATACATATACATATACATACACACATACATACATATCTTCTTCTTTCGGCTGCTCCCGTTAGGGGTCGCCACAGCGGATCATCCGTTATGATCCGCATAATGATTTGGCACAGGTTTTACGCCGGATGCCCTTCCTGACGCAACCCTGGTCGCCTCTTACAACACAAGGATATGGTACACCTATTTTAACCGGGGCATACACCGGGCCCAGTACACTGGTACTCACTTCGCTGACCTCGGAAGGATGACAGGCTGAGTCAACCTCCTGGTGTGTATTAATTCAAGGGGCCAACGGGGCTTGAACTCAGGACCTATTTGGATCCCAAGCCGCTACCCTAACCACTATGCCAACACCAGGATATATATATATATATATATATATATATATATATATATATATATATATATATATATATATATATATATATATATATATATATATATATATATATATATATATATATATATATATATATATGTGTGATATTTGTCGACAGTCGGCTTCTTGTGAAGTTTTTTCGCAATGTTTGTCTTGCGATTACATGGATGACACCACCAAGGCATTATCTTTGCACATGAATGAACAATTTATCTGCCTTCACGAGTCTCAGGAGAGCTTCAACTTTACACCAGTAGGGGGAAATCTCTATTTGCAGGTGATCAGTGCTTTTGCTGATGTTTCAAGATCACTCCACCTTTCCTTTTCTGTACCCCCATCCCTTCCGTATACAGCTGTACAAATCAATCAGATTGAGATGTAAAATTTTAATGCTAAATTCTAACAGTTATTGTTAGTTTGGATGATCAGGAAAATGTTTGAGAAGAAGTGAGCTTGGTTGAAAATTTCACCTTTAAAAGTTACACCAGGCAAGCAAACCATAATATGTTGTAAGCATTTAATTTCATGTGGTTATTGGGTCGCTGAAATAGGTGACTCTTATTGTCAGTAATTCTGTCTGTTTGTTTGGATGTTTGTTTGGATGTTTGTTCGTTTGTCATCAGCATAATTGGTAGTAAACATTGGCCGATTTTGACCAAACTCGAGTGGTAGGTACATCTTATGACCTAGTGCTTTGGAAATTGTGATGGTTGCTAGGGATGCTTTGGTTCCCTAGTAACAACCAAAAAAACCTTCAAAATCGGTACCGTTCATGCGAAATCAATTCCGAAAGCCATTATCCCACGTAGGGTTATGAAATTTGGCTCTATTATGAAATTACGAATGATCTACAGGTGATGCTCTATCAAATATACTCCGGTTTTGTGATACATGGAATACTTTAGCCGCAGCGCCCCCTACAATTAGGGTATGCGCAAAAAGTGGCGAAAATTGAAGGCCCTCTAGCGACCAGGTGAGTGCATCGATATGAATGAAACTTTGCAGGTTCATGGTACTCAATAAGTACTACAACTTTGCCTCAGGACATGTTGACCGATTTCGCTTAGGTCAGGGGTCAAAGGTCAATTAGTGCAAAAATCTATAATATGCGAGAGCTGGGGGTGCCTTCGCGCCAAATGCTACTCCTCCTCGGGTTATGGTCGGATGGTCATGAAAATTCACACTAATCGTCTGGAATCCATTGCGCACAAATGATCGAGCCGGATTTTCGATTTAGATCTTTGTTCACCCACAGCACCCCCTCAAACTTTGGGGATTTCCGATTTCAAACTGCATTTTCGGTACTTTTCATTCAAATGGATACCGAGTAGTTATCAGTCAATGGAATTGGGTGAGATTTGATATGCATAATCTTAAGGTGATGCTCTATCCGCTATATGACATCCATTTTGCTCTATATCTTATAGTTTCCATGCTCGGCGCCTCATCGGCACCTACCGGCTTGTCTGTTTGTTTGTCTGTGTTCAGGATATCTCAAAACGTTGTGGACGGATCCGGATGAAATTTTGTGGACAGGTTGGGTGTGTGACATGGACGAACTGATTCGATTTTGGTGAAGATCTGGATCAGGATCTGGGAACCAGAATATTTTAAGTGATTCTTCACCATTGAGAGATCGGGCCAAAAACGATATATAGCAGGTCAGGTCAGGTCAGGTATGGGAACATGCGCTGGAGCAGTGCGTCGTTGCGTCCACTTTCTGCAGGTACTCCAGGGGTCTCCGTCTGGCCATCCCCCAGGCAGATGCCCGGCCAATCCCCATCTCCTTGAGATGCTGATCAACCTGCTGCAACCACGACGCATGTGGTCAGCCCATTGGCCTCCTCCACTCACGAGGCTCCCTCGCTGAGAGAATCTGGTGAGCAGGATCAGCGCCAGGAAAATGAACCACATGTCCATACAGCCACAACTGACGTTCACGGACGATGCAGGTATAAAATCTCATTTGAGTCTCTCTCAGCAACCGCTCGTTGGACACAAAGTCCGACCAGCGATGGCCAAGGATTCTCCGAGGAGACCTGGAACCAAAGGAATTAAGTCTCTTTGTCAAATCCCTGGTCAGAGTCCAATCTCACAACCAAAGAGCAAGACTGAAAGCCCCAAGTACCTGAAGATTCGGACTTTCGTCCTGCACAGGTACTGCCAGTGCCATGCCCCATGATCCAGTGAATCCATGACTCCCCAAGTCCGACCCAGACATCTGTTGACCTCTGGCTCACAGCCAGCAGAGACATGAATATCACTGCCAAGTTAAGTTAATCTCTCTGTGACCTCAACATCCTCACCACAAACAGGTACAGACAGCATAGCAGCATCCAAGATGTCATTGAAAGCCTGGATCTTAGTTTTGACCCAAGGAAGCCGGAATCACAGCGGCTCTGACTCGTCATTCAGCACCTCAAGGGCCCCCAAAAGGATCTCCAGAGTCTCCACAAAGATGATTGCATCATCTGCCAAATCAAGGTCAGAGATCTTGACATTCCCAAACGATGCAGAACAACTTGATCTCTCCGATATCCTCGCCAGAATCTAGTCCATACAAACGCTGAAAAGTGTGGGGGCCACGAAACACCTCTGATGAACTCCAGTAACAACTGGAAATAAGTCAGAGATGGTATCACCACATCTCACAGCACTCTCAGTACCAGAGTACAGTTCAGACATCAGATTGATCAGTTTTGGTGGCACCCCACGAAGATGAAGACTCCTCCAGAGGGCATCCCGATTCACGGAATCGAACGCTTTACAGAGATCAACATAATCCGAAAGTAGCCCCTGCCAAAACTCTCATCTGCATTCGGTTAGGACCCGAAGAACAAGGAAGGATATGGTCAATCGTTGACCTCTTTGGTGTGAAGCCTGACTGCTCTGGACACTGGTGATATTGCAGGATGTCTCAAAAAGTTGTGGACGGATTCGGACGAAACTTGGTGGACACGTTGGGTGTGTTGCAAGGACGAATTGTTTCGATTTTGATGAACATCTGAATCCAGATCTGGATACGAGAAATATTTAATTCTCAAAGTGATTCTTCACCATTGGGAGATTGTGTCAAAAATGATATCGTACTATATAGCATGATATTTCAAAAATGTATTGATTGGGTCCTATGGTCTCGTGGATCAGGCATTAACGTGGTGGAGGTATGTGCTCTACCGAGTGTCCTTCTCGTTATGATAGAGTTGTTGAACATGCCTAGTTGGCCCTCTGATTGGGTTAAAGCAATTATTGCGAGACACATCATACAAAAGAAGCAGAGGTAAGGCAAATTTAGAAAAGGAAGGGAAGAGGTGGATAGAGTAGAAAACACAGGGATGATCATGAGGAGGGTGTGGGGAGAGATGAAGGAGCTTTAAAGACAGATGGAGAGAGAGAGAGGAGGGAGGAGGACTATAAGGGACATTTTATTTATCGTGTGGGAGGCCAGACTCCAACCACCTTCTGAGATGGGAAGCAGTGTAACTTAGTGTCAAGGAATATTCAAGACCAGAACACTTGCTACCTGCAGTTTGCAGTTCAGGCGAATTCGTTGTGCCAGGGTGCCGGCGATAACTCACCGACTCTTAGCGAAAGACACCACGGAGTATTTTACGTTCAACAACGACCAGTGCTGGCAGATTGGTCCTCCGGCTTATTAAACGTCGATCGCCCTGCACGTGAAACCCGGTGCGAGAGTTTATAGCTGGCTGGCTGTGATTTCGCGGATCTGAAAACCTCATTTCAAAGCGAACATTTTGTACCGCTGCACACCAGACCGTTAAATTATCCCACCGGTTACATTGGACATAAACATAGCTCTCCCCAAGGGGCCGTGTACACGGGCACAAAGCTCGCGTTATTTTATATACAAGTGGCAAAAAGAACTCCGCGTGTCTCGATATTCCGCCGTAAACGCGCCTTTTGGGTCCAAACAAGGATCGTATTGCGGACGGTTGTGAGCCCGGGGAGCGCTCGGAACACGAGGGGGAGCCACGCACTGCTCGAGTTTGGGCACAGCTTGTACGGCTCCGATCATTCCAGGCCGTGATACTACTCACTGTACAATCAGCTTCTATTTAATGGGACATAGGGTTTTCGTGGCATGTTCATCGGTGTCAGAGCATGGCTGTATCATAATGTACACAGGTTTATAAAACACAGGTATATCCCGTGTACATATATATATATATATATATACATATATATATATATATATATATATATATATATATATATATATATATATATATATATCTAGATATTATGAGGCAGTTTATGATAAGGTCATATAAACACACACACACACACACACACACACACACACACACACACACACACACACACACACACACACACACACACACACGTCATATATATATTACTAAAACTCTCATCTTGTATGTATGTTCCCGAAATACAGCCAAAACGGTACATGATAGCGCAAAAATTTTAGGGCCACCTTACTCGCCATTCTCCTGCGGTTTGCAGTATCAAGTTTCGTTCAAATTGGGCAACGAAAAAAATTATTAAAAAATAAATTCCTGATTCAATCAAGTTCTCTTCGGGATTATTTGATCAATGCAAACAACCTCAGCGGTATAGTTCATTGTTGCTATCTTTTTTTAATTTTTGCTTTTTAAATGATTTATTTTATCAACCGCTGTCACAATGGGAACCCAACGGGTTCACGGGTCGTCTCGTGGTACGATAAAATCCAGAATCGCGTTCAAATTCTGGAAACATTTTGCTCTTTGCTTTATCTCACAGAGACTTGAGCTATACATCAGGAACTTCGATGTACATGTACAGAGGGAGTTCGACAAGATCATCGCCTCTGATAAAAAAATGGGACGATTTGGACAGACCAGGGTTTACAAGTGCACAACAGGATTTAATGTGTTTAATGGGAATCGTAATGTGCACATCGGGGCTTTATAATGAACATAACAGGGTTTTATAATGTGCACAACAGGGCTTTATTATGTAGATAGCATGGCTTAATAATGTACATAACAGGGTTTTATAATGTAGATAACACGGTTTAATAATGTACATAACAGGATTTTTTAATGAACATAACATGGTTTTATAATGAACATAACAGGGCTTTATAATGTGCACAACAGGGCTTTATAATGTGCACAACAGGGTTTTATAATGTGCACAACAGGGCTTCATTATGTAGATAACATGGTTTAATAATGTACATAACAGGGTTTTATAATGTAGATAACACGGTTTAATAATGTACATAACAGGATTTTATAATGTACATAACAGGATTTTATAATGTAGATAACACGGTTTAATAATGTACATAACAGGATTTTATAATGTACATAACAGGATTTTATAATGTAGATAACACGGTTTAATAATGTGCATGACAGGTTTTATAATGTAAATAACAGGATTTTCTAATGTACAAAACACGATTTTTTAATGTACATAAACTGGTTTATACTATATAGTATGAGGCTTCCAAGTACGAAAGTAGATAACAGGGCTTTATAATGCAGATAACATGGTTAAATAATGCACATAATAGGGTTTATAATGACCATAACAGGGTTTTATGATGTACATAACAGGGTTTTATAATGTACACAACAGGGCTTTATAATGAACATAACAGGGTTTTATAATGTATATAATGGGGTTGTATAATGTACATAACAGGGTGTTATAATGTACACAACAAGGCTTTATTATGTAGATAACACGGTTTAATAATGTAAATAAGCTCATTTATAATATACATTATGATGCTTACAAGTACATAACAGAGTTTTATAATGTACATAAACTGGTTTATAATACAGCATACATTACAAGGCTAACAAGTACGTTACAGTTTCTTGCAATGTACGTAATGGGAATAGTAATGTTTATGATATGAATGGGGTTTATGATATGAATAAAAAGGATTTATCATATACATAATGGAGTCCAAAATGTATGTAATGATATTAGTAAGAAACAAGACGAGGTTTATCACTTACACAACGGGGTTTATTACCTCTGCGATCTGCGATGGGTGGAGGTTGTGTTTTCACTCGTTTATGTGCAGGATATCTCAAAAGGTTGTGGACGAATTCGGAAGAAATTTGGTCAGCAGGTTGGGAGTGTGACACGGACAAAGTGTTTAGATTTTGGTGAAGTTCCAGATCCGGATACAAGATTTTTTAAAATGATTCTTCACCATTAAAAGATGGGGCCACAATGATATATAGCACAATATCTCAAAAACTTGCGGACAGATTTAGATGAAACTTTGTGCACACATTGGGTGTGTGAGAAGAAAAAACGATTCAGTTTTGGTGAAGATGTGGATCCGGATTTGACAATTCTTAAAGTGATTCCTCACCATTGAGTGAAAGGGCTAAAAGCAATATATAACACCATATCTCAAAAAGTTGTGAACGGATTCAGACGAAACTTGGTGGACAAGTCGGGTGTGTGACTAGGACGAATTGATTCGATTTTGGTATGAATCCGGATCCGGATACGAGAATTAAAAAAATTTTTTTTAAAGTGATTCTTCAACATTGAGAAATGGGGCCAAAAATAATATAAATCATATTTTAAAAGATGTGGATAAGTTATTACAAAACGAGGTGGATGAGGTGGTTCGGTGACAAGAACAAGTCAATTCAATTTTGGTTCAGTTCCGGATCAGGTGTTTAAAAATAATGTGTTTATAATTATAGATGGAGGTTTTGGTTCAGGTTCAATTCGACCTATCAGTGGGATACAAAACGAAAACTGTCCAGCCTGGCCGAGGTATGTGCTCTACTGAGTGCCGTTCTAGTTATGTATGTAATAGGAGTAGTGATCCACGTTGGGGTTTATAATGTACAAACCGGGTAATGCACACAACGAGGTTAAAAAATAAGAAGATAATAACTGGGTTTATAATGTACAACGAGGTTTTAACGTACATAAGGGGATTAATTATACACAAATTTATAATATTCATAACGGGGTTTACCTGAAACATAACTGGACTCTTATAATATACATCGCGAGTTTATGATGACCCTAATGGGGATCCACATATATATATATATTTTTTAACAGGCTTAGTCGTTCACATAACGGGATCTAAATCGAATGCATATAACACGATTCATATAACATATAACGGGGATTAA